>NC_041352.1:6782338-7082338 GCF_004354835.1 Perca flavescens
GAGAGTGCCATTGTTATTACATTTTGAATGTAAATAGAAAAAAAAAGGAATAATACATTCCCAATTTCTTGATCGCTGGAGCGATTTGAAATATGTTGCCTTTTTTGGATCTAATATTTTTAAACGAGTGAAGAAACAGCCCTTTTCTCAGCTCATTACAAGAAAAATACATGGCTAACTGAAAATCAAATAACTTGCCAAAAGTATAGCTGAAACAGAGATTACAGATTGTCATTTACATATAGTGCATGCTGCCCAACATAGGTTCAACATCATTGCAGCGCCTAAAGGAGACATGGGAATTCTTTGTGATTTCCACCCCCTCCAAACCAACAGCAAGCTGTTTTTTTTAGCCTAATTTGATCAGAGAACATTGTAACGCTGTATTGCTGCACAGGGGCTCTAACTGGCAATTTCCACCGGTTGTGGAACGGCGGCGGAGTCAATAGGTTTCCATTAAGGTCAATGTGCGTATTTCCAACGACTGCGTCCCAGCTCCGGCGGTCCGCAGCCCTCCGGAGCAGATACGCAGAGCTTCTATTTTTGCCGGACGCCGGAGAGCGCCGCATCAATTGAGCACAGTTCAGATAGTGCGGGACAGGAAGTCGAGCACAGAAACAAAATAAAACATCCGGTTAATTTTCAAAATAAAATACATCGTGCTCGCAGCGGATCATATTTCCCTGCACTACACCTTGAAAACACAGCACACAGTTGTTTCCCCTCTACTCCTCTGGATGGAGACAAACTGTTGTTGATTTTGTGGTTCTATTCTACGTGAATTCGCGAGATCTCGTGGGTCCTCGTGACTTCAGCTGTCAAGTCATGGCCGCAGCCGTTCCGCAAAACAAATCCGGACCTGGTGGGTATTGACGGACGGTGGAGCACGGAGCCGGTCCACAACCAGTGGAAATTAGGAGTAAGTAAAGGTAAACCGAGACCCCTTATGATGTCGTCAGAAATAAGAGAGAAAGGAAAGCGAGATGGAAGATGAGACAGATGGATATCTCATCCTGTTTGGGTTTTACTTAACGCAGACATCTGTAAATGAGCAATGGCTCCAGGCCCAGCATTCCTCCCTGTCTCATCAGTGTTAAAGTTAGTTATTTCTGGAGCACCCCCCCCCCACCACCACCACCACCACCACCACCACACACACACACACACACACACACACACACACACACACACACACACACACACACACACACACCCACGCATTGATGAGTCTTGCTTGCAGGCTAATTGAAATCTGGACATGGATTATTCATGCCTGGTTGATGAGCCTGGGGAGTCTCCTGACTATGAATTCCAGACGAGTTGACCTAGATGTATGTATGATCTGATTTTGTTTTGATTGTTGCTATGGTGAAAACTGCTCCTTTTTGTGTCTGTTTTCTATGTGCGATGTAAAGATGCACACATTTACATTTACATTCAGTAGACTGTTTTTCCGTAAGACTCATAGCCAGTGCAATAAATGCATTAAACCTCAATTTCTAAGATCGACAAAATCACAAACTATTTAAAAAAAAAAATACATATGTGAGAGCCATAATCCAACAACACATTTCTGACCAAATAAATGATAAATACATGAATAAAAATGGGTTCTTGTCAATGTCCGCCTTTGCGTAGAATGAATTTATTCCCACTATTTAAATTCTTTTCCAGTTTCAGCAGCAATGTAAGCTAGGTTAACTAATGATTATTTTCTTTATCAATTTTTATGTTGATTATTTTCTCAATTAACTGATCAAACCAGATTTAATAGTTTTAGGGTGAAGTGATCTTATATTCAGGGAGTCTAATTGTGGATTATAATTAATATACAGTATAAAGCATTAAGCACTGCATTTGGCTAAACAGTAGAACTGATGGTTCCCTTAGTCGCAGGTTTAAAGAATTGAACTGATTTAAAGAACCAAATTAAAGCAACACTAGGTAACTTTTCCCGCTTCGGTCCCCCTAGAGGTTGGAAGCGGAATTGTCCATTACCGTTACATTGTCCAGTTCATCCGAACTACAGATCCGCAACCCGATCTGGCAAACTTGCATAATGTAATGTACAATTCCGCTTCCAACCTGTAGGGGGACCGACGCGGGAAAAGTTACATTGCGTTGCTTTAAAACCAAGCATTCTTTTTCAGTGAATTTGTCCAAGAGAACCAGCTCTTCTCAGAACGCCCCTGACTACAGTTTGATGAGCTGTCTGAAACCAGGGCAGAAAATGTCACATTTTGCGGGCAGCCTCTCAGAGTTGAAATCTGACAGATTATTTGTACGCGTCACCTTGGGTTTTTTGAAATTAGTTTCTCCACCATACAAAATACAAAAAAAAAAAAAAGACTCGTGGATTAATAAAAAAAAAAACGATGGGCCGATTATTAACGATGAAATGAATTGTTAGTTCCACTGCTACTTAAATAATCTAGGCGATCTGTATTTTTCCTCTTGCGTAGTTTGTGTTAGGATTATAAATATATGGGTCTAAAAGATTATGCAATAAATGCACTGTCCCTCAGGATTCAGAGCCTTGGAGCCAATGTGAGGGCATGCATGTCTGACCTTTATGGCCACAGCAAAAGCAACAGCACCTACAGATGTGTTAAACTATCTTGTATTTAGTGATGTGACATTTCAGTATAATTTGTATATGCTTATGGATATTGGTAACATTCTGCAACTATCACTTACTTTTTATTATTGGTTAATCTGACAATTATCTTTAGCATTCATCGTTTTGTCAATAGCATACATAATTTCTGTTGGTAATATGTCAACAATGCCGGTGCATCTCTACCCTAAATGGAGGGTTTTTTCTTGGTGTGGGATGTTCCTCTGTACTGCTGAGGGCCCCGCCTATTTTTACCACTGACTTTCTGCTGGGATTTCTTCTCTTCCCATTGCAGTTTGCTGAATTACAGTCAGGGCCGTTGCACCACATTCACTGGGTTATCTTATCAACACAGGTGTACGAAGCTTTTCTTTATCCTGGGACAGTGGGTAGGACACAAATGGTAAGTAGGGTTGGGTATCGTTTTTTTTTTTTTTTCGATTCCGGTGCTAAATCGATACTTTTAAAACGGTGCCGGTGCCTGAACCGGTACTTTTCAATAAAGTAAAAAAAAAAAAAGGGTAGTAAACAACCGTCAGTGACTTGTTTATTGCTAAGGCCATGGTAAAATTAAAGATTTAATAATAATGTAATAACTATAACAATAATAATAACTTATTTCACCAGTAAATTGCTGTTGAACCCCAGATGGGAAAAGGGTATTTTACAATTACTGTCAATGCACCACGAGGCTACCTGTTTTAAGTGAATCTGTGTTGTTTAATTCCGACAATTGCAACTGCAAGTGAACGCACCATCTGTGTTGTTTAATTCCGACAACGGCAGCTGCAAGTGAACGCACCGTCTGTGTTGTTTAATTTCGACCATATCAACATACTGTATATCTATGAATTACGACAACGGCAGCTGCTGCGCTGCAGTGCAGACTGTTACATCCCGCTGTTGAAGTCCTCCACAGTGAAATACAGTCACACTTTACACTGTTTAACGTTAGCTGTCAGCATTTTAACCGTGATTAATCCAGCTGCTAGCTAAAGGTAGGCTAACGTTGCATGCTGTCAGGTGTAGTGTAAAGTCGAGCACCAAAATGAGGCACCAAAACTCGTTTCTACCGTTTACGTCAGCACCGGTTCCCTATTGGCACCGAGTTTCGGTACCCAACCCTAATGGTAAGCCTTGCTTCATACGTCACAGCCAGGCCTTGCTTGTACTAAGCATTGTAGCTGCATTAAAAAGCAAGAAGCAGAAGTGGTTGTGAGATCTGGAGTCATGTCCGATTAAGCGACTCTCTTTCATTGCCTGAAAAAAAAAAAATTCATTGACTTGACTTCATTTTGGTTTTGCTCACGAAAGCCAGCATTTTCCTACAAGGAATAACCAATCATTTCACAGGGAATGGTTTCCATTTCAAAAACAAATTAACTGATTCACATTGAGTGTTAATAAAAACGCAATTGCCTGTGACAATCTCATTCTGGTGTTTCCTTTGGCTTGACTCGGCCTACACGTGGGAAGATGCATCTACTGCCCACAAATGACCTGCTCGTGTGTTCACGCACAGTGCTGCTGTCTCCGGAGAAATTCACATTGTAATTGTCTTCTGCCTGTTCTGGTAAAGAGAAAGGAGACAGCCTCTGAATCACTGCAGGAACACATTACAATAACATAGAATGTCTTCATATAACAGAAATTCATTCATTTCCAATGCTATTGAGCCGTAACACCTATCACACTTCTTATACACTGTATTGGTATGGAATCTGTAAGGTCCCCAACTTGGTAGCATACTTAGAGGGTTTAAAGTGGGGTGTAGTTGGTACTTGAGTTTATTGTTCTGTTAAGTTTAAAAGTGGATAGTCTAAATTTGCAGAATAATACTACCGTTGTGTGAAAACCTTGATACTCTACTTTGTTTTACTAACTTGGTTTTGCATTGTGCTTATACAACAAATAGGAAAAAGATTAGGGCTAATAAAAACCCATTGCAAGATATCTCAAATGTAATTGGTATATCGAATTGATTTGAGACATTTTATGGTGTTTCCATTCTTTTTCTACTGAATCGCACAACATTCAAGCTGACATTTGCGAAAGTTTTGCCAGACAAAACGGATCGCGCGATCAACCTACAAATGATTAATGTTGCACAAGTTGTAATAGTACTTATGTGCCAGCTGATAGCGACATATCATATCACATATCCTAGCCTACAGAATAACTCAGCAGGAACACAGTCTGGCCCAAGTAAGTTCCACCCATGCAGCTTTGATGTATCTAAAAGCTAACATTAGAATAACATTTGTAAGTAAGATTTATGATGTAAATAAGTTTTGCATAGCCTGGATGCCCCCCCTGTCTTTCAATCCTAGTGACGTCCCTGTAGTACATTATATGTGGTTCAAATGTGGTACAAGTTGTAAAGGTGAATAAAAGAAACCTCAGGGCGCTAAAAGAAAGTCATCCTTAGTTAAAAGAAAGAACAAAGATGAGAGAGGCAAATGTTGGGTGTGGTATGTCAACATATTAAGCGCTTATGGGCAGAAGACCTGTTAAAGTAGTCGAGGTCCAGCCATGTCCACACAGAGCTATTAACAGGTGTGTTTGAAGGCAACCCTGTTGCTCCCCTGAGACTAAAGGGAGCTTGAAAAAGGGGTTTCCCTCATGTCTGCTCTGGACTTTTGGTTCTCCTTTTGATTGTCAGGGCTCAGGGTTGAGACTGCTTGAGAGATAGAAATAAAACTAAAGGATCTGTGAAATAAATAGTTTGTCTTGGTTTAGTCAATGTTAAGTTCAGGTTTTGTAAGACAGCTGTGTAGTGATTGTGAAGCATGGGAATGCCAATAGCCTTTGTCTTCACCTAAACGTTTAGAGTGTCTTCCCCAAATATCAAGAGTGTGTGCCTTTTGTAAGCTGGATGAATAAAAACTGTGAATGCCCATGGTTGAGTGTCTAAGTAGATTCCCATCAGTACTCTTGAATAGTATAATTAGAAATCCCCTTGAATAATGCAATCTGTGTGCTTGCTTGCCGAAGTGGTGCTTTCAACTACATCCACACTTGGTAACTCGATGGCAATTAGATGTGGTGTTGGGAAGCTCAAGAGATCGTTTGGGCACAGCTGTCAGCAGGCTACTTGCATTACAGGCGAATTTGTGCTGCAAAGTGGGAGAGGCAGCTTGTCTTGCTTTGAGCAGAGAGGACAGAGACTGATCAAGTTTACAAGGTTACGCTTTGTGACCAGGTTTGACCTTACTGAGCTCTTCACAATAGGATTTAACGCAGAGATTTACATGTATTACATCACCTTACACTCTATTCTGACCAAGTGAAAGAAACAGAGTTTCTAACCAAAAGCCACGCGTTTGTGCCCGAACCAGACAGAAGAGTAATTGGCGTTTTTACCTGCTTTGTTACGCAATTTTGAAAAGTCCGAGTGGAACCCAACAGCGGTTAACAGATAAGACAGTGTTGGATAGGGCTTAAGCTTGATTTATGGTTCTGCGGAGGCTCCACGCAGATCTTTCGCCGTAGCCTACGTAAGTGGCCTGAAGTTTATACTTGTGCGTCGGCATGTGCGTCGATCTCAGCAGGGCTGGCGTGTGTGTGTGGTTGAGAGAGTGAGAGAGTGACAGTGATTATCTTCAGAGTGAGTAGCAACTCTTGAGTCATAATGAGAGAGTGTCTCCCCTGTGCTTTCTGACCACGGTGGGAAATCTGTAGCAGGAAAAGTTAACCCTCTCCTTGATTTCATGTTTTTTATGGAGAAGGAGAACCAGGAAATGAGCCGGGGGAAATGCAACGCTACCAAGCCACAGCCGAGCGACGTGCGTAGGTCCTTGTCTCCACATACCTACGAATGTAGCCACGGCGTTGATTTTACGCAGAAGTATAAATCAAGCTTTAGTACTATGAGACCAGTGGTATACAGAAGTACTGATGTCAACAGGTGGTGGGGATTACAATGATGGTGAAGTTTTAATTTCTTTCATAAATCCTATGACTTACTCTACTCTTTAGTAATTAATAAAAACACCCTTGTTTTAAAGTTGATCCATCCATCCATCTTCGTCCGCTTATCCGGTGTCGGGTCGCGGGGGGAGCAGCTCCAGCAGGGGACCCCAAACTTCCCTTTCCCGAGCAACATTAACCAGCTCTGACTGGGGGATCCCGAGGCATTCCCAGGCCAGGTTGGAGATATAATCCCTCCACCTAGTCCTGGGTCTTCCCCGAGGCCTCCTCCCAGCTGGACGTGCCTGGAACACCTCCCTAGGGAGGCGCCCAGGGGGCATCCTTACCAGATGCCCGAACCACCTCAACTGGCTCCTTTCGACGCAAAGGAGCAGTGGCTCTACTCCGAGCTCCTCACGGATGACTGAGCTTCTCACCCTATCTCTAAGGGAGACGCCAGCCACCCTCCTGAGGAAACCCATTTCGGCCGCTTGTACCCTGGACCTCGTTCTTTCGGTCATGACCCAGCCTTCATGACCATAGGTGAGGGTAGGAACAAAAACTGACCGGTAGATCGAGAGCTTTGCCTTCTGGCTCAGCTCTCTTTTCGTCACAACGGTGCGATAGATTGAATGTAATACCGCACCCGCTGCGCCGATTCTCCCACCAATCTCCCGCTCCATTGTCCCCTCACTCGCGAACAAAACCCCAAGGTACTTGAACTCCTTCTGTGACCTTTCACCGGGGTAAACTCCAATTAGCGGCGCTCAGCCGGGGGCTTGTGAGTATCCCCACACCCACCCGGCGCCTCACACCCTGGGCAACTCCGGAGAAGAAAAGAGTCCAACCCCTATCCAGGAGTACGGTTCCAGAACCGAGACTGTGTGTAGAGGTAAGCCCCACCAGATCTAACCGTAGCGCCCCACCTCCCGCACCAGTTCCGCTCCTTCCCCCACAGAGAGGTGACGTTCCACGTCCCCAGAGCCAGCGTCTGCTGCCCGGGTCTGGTCCGTCGAGGCCCCTGACCTTCACTGCCACCCATTTGGCAGCGCACCCGACCCCAGCGGTTCCTCCCACAGGTGGTGGGCCCATGGGCTGGAGAGATGGGAGCCACGTAGCTTGTTTGGGCTGTGTCCGGCCGGGCTCCGTGGCAAACCCGGCCACCAGGCGCTCGCCGACGAGCCCGCCGTCTGGGCCTGGCTCCAGACGGGGGCCCCGGGCTTCCTCCGGGCAGGGTCACTCCATCTTTACCTCGATCACTCATAGGGTTTTTTAAAGTTGATAATGATCCATTTATAAAGAAAAATAATGTGTAGATAGTGGTAGTGTATGATCTGCCTAATATCAAAATGTATTGCATGAAACATGGCTTAATTTCCCTACCATCAGTATTAGCAGATATTTCCATCTGGTTAACGTCTGTAATCCACACCTTCAACAATTTTCACATTAATGCATTGCTTAAAATTGCACACATTTACATATTTATTATATCAGTGTATGCTTTGAATTCACATGTGAGCTTTCATGTGACTTTTCATGTATGAGAAATTACTTCACAATCACATGATGCTCTCTTCTGTAGAAAAAAAAACAACAACTCATGTTTAAATAGGTCACTTCTGATATAGTTGGGGAAGTAGAGTAGAGTGAAGCCATGTTGTTGTGCAGATTCTAGTGGAGTCGGGGCTAATTTAGACAGACAGCATACAGCCATCCAGTGGGACCACTGGAGTTGCTGGTGGTTTGGTGAGCATGTGTGGAGGTAATTACCTGCTGCTGATTGGATGTTGGAAGTGGCCAGCATGGCGGAACAACACCTGACAAGCTATACAGTCAACAACAGATAGCTTGACTGGGCATAATGGTTTGTTGTAATGGTATGATTCAGTGTAATTATGGTGCAGTGTATGTGCCATCTCTTCATTTCCAGCACAACGGATGTGTGAATAAATCTTTTTTTAAATTTAATATAAACATATTTAAAGTCGCAAAACTATAGAAAGGTTGATATGAACAGCATACCTGGACCATATATTTCACTGATAAAAATCCATTGTTATTCTGGTGTGTTTGCTTGTTTTTGTGTTGATTTATGCATGTGCGCGCTCATGCCTCTGTGGGGGCATGAGTGTGTGCATATCAACATTTGCATGTTTGCATGTGTTCTGTGGAAATGTCAACACAGACGGAGTATGACAGAGCTTGGCACAGATGGCCTTCCTGTCATCCTCAGCTCCTTCCACAGCTTGACACCGGATGAACCTCAGAGAGAGAGAGAGAGAGAGAGAGAGAGAGAGAGAGAGAGAGAGAGAGAGAGAGAGATGTGGATCTGTAAGGAGCTGTAAGAGGAGCAGAGGGTGATGGCAGGCTAATGCATCACAGCTGAAAACCCCCATTGGTCCAGCCAACACATTTCTAACCTTTAGGGCAAAACCCACACTTTTGAGATTTAGAAAAGCTACACTTTAGGATGAAAGGGAGTGAGAGCATACAGTAGTTATAGTAAGATGTGTATTGTGATTGGCTGTTATGTACTAGTTGCTGGATAGTGGCATTTTCTTTTCTGGTTTAATTCATTTGCATTGCATTGAAATACTATTACTACTGCTATACTACTACTATATGCATTACCCTACAGCAGGGGTCGGCAACCTTTTTGATATGAAGTGCCCTTTTCAAAATTTCTTGTTTATTAGTGTGCCATGTTAACATAAATTTTTTTTATGACATCTCATCAAAATGTAATATCCAGGGAATCTGTAATAATCAGGACCTTGTAATTATTATTATTATTGTATATTATTATTATTATTATTATTATTATTATGGAAACATGGTTTTAGTATGCAGTCCTGATTGGTGGAAAATGGGCTGACAAAAATATCACTGTCAAAGAGCCTGAAGCGAAAAGTTGTGGAAAAGCCCATCTTTAATGATGAATGGACTGATAAGCAGGTCCTGTATGCCTCATTTTCAATGAAACGATGCTGTGGCAAAATAATAACACAACCAGCATTATTATCAAGAATGAAGAACATGAACATAACGATTGCGTCGTGCATATTAATTAGCCACATGTATTTGTTTTGGTCTTATAATGCCTCCATATTTACCGCTCCAGCGGAGAGGATTGTTTTTTCAGCCAGCTTAAGTTTATAAGAATTTGTCCAAATTTCAAGATTCCCTGCAAACTAAGATAAACAGACTACAAATCGACAGCTACGGTGGACAAGAGTGGACTGAGCAGACAGAGCAGATTGAAATATCGCTTTCTACATGTTGATGCCGGTCTACACAGGTGAGTGCACTGATAAGTATTGACTTTTAACTCACGGAGGTTTAATTGTAGCCTACTTACAGTAACGAGACTAGCGTTAGTTCATCTGCCCCAGCGGCCGTTGGTAATCCTCTTTGTATCGTTCCCAGTCAGAGATATGAGTCAATCAAACTACCGTAAATAACAGGTTGCGCACAGGCACCGATTTATGTTTTCCTCCGTGGGTTCTCACACGCGCACACCCTTTTTTAAAAAAAAAAAAAAAAAAAGTAGTCAAAAATGTTTGCATTTCAGAACCTTAGGAAATGGACAACGGCTGACACGAACACACACGCCGTAAAGTAAGCTATCTTTCAACTCAGGACAGCGCCACTTCTCACAGATAGGATTGGAGATGAGAAGTTTAATCAGCTTCGTGGGAAATTATAAATCAATGCCACCGACATGACCAATCACACTATGACAGACGCTCCACTTAGCACCACCTGCAATGTTTAATATTAAATTAATATAAAAATGAACTGGCAGTCTGGCACACGTGGGTGCTCAGTATTTTTCGTGGGTGCTCAAGCTCCGGAGCACCCACGGTATCGGCACCTATGAGCTCGGCAACTGTGAACGTTTTAATTTGGCATGCGGATGAGAGAGTGCTTCAGCATTTCAACCATGATTTCAACACATCAATAACTCTCTTGCACACATATTGCCAGCGTGCCATTGGTTAAGGTCCCGCGTGCCCATGGTGGCACGCGTGCCTAAGGTTGGCCTTCCGTTCATTTAAAGATGTTTCTAGTGGAGCTGTAAACCCGTTTGACGTCACTTTTCCATGGATCTGACACCTGATGGGCTATGCGTCTTTCGGACAGTCCCGACTGCTGCAAGGGGACGGCTAACATGGGCTACATTAGGTCAGCACCGACTTGGGGACTAAATTACAGCAGCTAATGTTAAAGCTACATTGTGTAAGAATTTCTCCCATCTAGCGGTGAAATTGTTTATGCCATCCAACTGAATATTACTTTTTAGCCCTTCCCATTCCGAGCGCATTTCAACTCCTACGGTGGCTGAACCTGAAATTAGCTTGTAGTATCTCCATTGTTTACACGCAGCTGTTCTAGCCACTCCAATTGGTCTTGTTGCTTTGCCTGTCGCATTGTCCTTTTTAATTCTCTTTTTCTTTTCCCTGGCGAGTAATCTCCCCCTGGCATTCGTCACGGTGCCACTGAGTTTAAAAGCGAGAAATGCGGCGGTATGTCCCTCTTTGGCTAATGTATTTTAAAGATGGAGGCGCTACATGGCTGCCGTCATTCGAGCGAGCTGCTTGTATGTATTCTGAATGATTCTGAATGGCAGATTCTACGCTTACGAGAATACTTTGATTAGTTGGTGGAAGTAATTACACATGAATGAGTACATATTTGTGAAAGAACAAATGGGGTTTTTGCTAAGAATCAACTCAAAAAATTACACAATATATGTCTAATGATCGAGTTTCCTTGGTGCGGAGCTTCCAACATGGCAAACAACGTCCAACATGGCAAATAAACTACAGTTATTACAAGTACAATTATAACTATAGGAGGCAGAAGAATAACCAAACATTTGACACGAGAATCAACCGAAAGCAGAAGAGTGAAGAGCCATCGCTAACTGATAAACTAAAGTAGCTAACACAGCTAATATCGGGTAAACAGGGGGAGCAGCCAGAAAGTCGCTGAAAGAAGGAGAAAGCTATGAGTGCTAGAGTGAACTAGTTTAGGTTCCAAGTAAAGCGGATAATTAGCGCTGGAATGAAGAATATGACAAATGAACTGTGTCGGTGGAGCTACCGAAGCAAGACGCCATCAGCAAGCATTGTCAAACGGAGATGTAGCAATACGTTTACTGCTGCAGGTCAGCCAAGCAGGAGGCAGGACAGCCGCTCCGCATATGCATAACATTTATCTCGAGAGACCACACTTGGATGATTTGAAAATATAAGCGATCGCCCTAGCCTTATGCAGACACAATGATATTTGAAGACTTTTCTCCACATGTATGTAACTGATGCAGATCCCTGATAGGGATGCATGGATCATGTTCTGCAGGGACAGATGGTCAATGGCAGGAGAAGATCTTCGGGGGAGTCATATTGCCTTTTGAAACATTACATGTCATGTTATATTGACACATGCATCTTTTTAACATTTCCCCTGACCCTAGGAATAGGGCATGAGTACATGTCTCCAGGAAAATGGGATTGTTTTAGAGCAGCCATGTAAATGTGTAATGCACAGGTTAGTTTAAAGACCAAGGTTTATAAAAAAAAAAAAAAAAAAAAAGTCTGTTTTCTTCACTGCAAGTAATTATTGGAATGGTGTTGTTGCCTGTCCACCCAGCTGTCCACAACCTCTGCTGTCACTTAGTGTGCATACTGATGGATGTTTATGTCTGTGAGAGTGTGCATGTGTATCTGGCTACATTTGTCTGTTCATAAAGACACATTAAATGTTTAAAAGTTGTGACATTCCTCAAGATATTGCACAGCAAGTCTTGCTTGTTTTTCATCTTCTCCTCAGCTATGTAATTTTCTTTACTGCCAGCTCTGTGCACACATTACATTCATGCTGTTTTATCAAACAGTTATTGTCAATGTCAGCACAGCCCCTGACCCCAGAGCTGTGCAGCAGAGCTCTCTCAGCTCTCCTTTTTCATGGTCTGTGCAAAATGTGAGAAAATCAATGTATTTATCGTCCTGCTGCAAACAGATTTTTAGTTTCAGTTTGTCACCGTTGTTTACCATTCATCGGAAAGGATGCCTTTTGTCTCTGCTAGTTGGACAGTGTGTCAAGGTGTGCATGTAGTGTAAGAAAGCAATGCAATGGATTATGTTATAGTGTTCTGTCACACAGTGTCACTCCATCACCCAGCACAATAAGCAGCAATTAGTACAGTGTAGTGTAGGAGCAGGTGGGAGAGGCAGCCAGGGAGAGAGAGAGAGAGAGAGCAATAGAGAGGAAGAAAAAGACAGCGAGCCAGGCTGTCTGTCTGTCTTTGCCTTTGATGGGCCTGTCTGTACTATCTGAATCGTTTCAAGCCAGCGTTGCCTAGTTACAGGGAGAAGAGGATGCAGGGATGGGAGGGGAGGGAAAGAAGGAGGGTGGGTTTTTGGTTCCCAGCTGGGTGCAGAGTAAATGAGTCCTCTCCCTCCCCATGGACTCTTTAACACCTAACATCCCTTACTTGCTTCTGTGTCTAACTCTTGCTCTCTTTTTTTCTTGCGCTCTCTCTCTCTCTCTCTCTCTCTCTCTCTCTCTCTCTCTCTCTCTCTCTCTCTCTCTCTCTCTTTTAGCAAAAATAATACTAGTGAACACTAGGACTTGATACCTTTCTTTGTCATACATAGACAAAACAGGACTCTGGAAATTATTACAGCCATTAACTGCATTTTATTGACAAAGCTATTAATCAACAAATCAATCAGCTGATGAATTGATATTCTGTAATAAAAAAAGAAAACATTTCAAAAAGTTGTAGCCCTAATTACAGCTCGCATCAGCTGATATACAACATTGCAAGAAAGTCAGACTTGTGATTTGCACCTTCATGATTAAATGCATCTTTGTGTAAGTGTGGTAATGTTTGCTGCTCTGCACTTCACACACACAGATGACTTGTTAATTAAACAGTGTTTCCAACACTGTAGTGTGTTCTCTCTCAGCATTTCTGATGATGACGTTTCTGTCTGTGGCTTGAGTTCATTTGTCTCACCGATTGTGCTAGTCTCTGCTCATTCTAACTCGCCACTTGCTTCTCTGTATTCCAAACAGAAGTCAGTTGTTTCAGCTGAGGAAAGCACGCAGGACCTTTTTTCTGAAAAAGACCAGACTGGATGTTCAGAACAGAAAATGTACAGGCTTACATGACCACATTACATGTGTAGGCTGAATCACTATAGTTTATAGTCGGGCAACTTTATGTCTTAATGTCATTAGGGTACATAGCCTCAACAAGCTGATGGAAGTATAGCAGCTGATGTTGCAATGCCATTATATTAAACTAGACCGTTAGACTTAAGTGCCTGGGAAAGAAATGAGCTACTGGCCTCACTAAATGAAATGTCGATAACTATTTGTGGGTGTAGCCACTCTCTCCTTGCCTTTGCAACATCTCCATCTGTCTGCTCTTGCAACATCATTCGCTGCTGCCTCCTTTATCCCCATGGTATACTAATATAGCTTTGAGAGAAAACATCTCCTTTTTTTATTATGTTGTGCTCTGTCTGCAGCATTTATCCTTTTTTTTTTTTTTTTTTTTTATTTCTTTGGGGAAACTTTTCCTTCTCTTTTCTCCTCTTCCCTGCTCTGGGCTGTTTCATTTCAGCGTCACCTAATAACAGCCATCCGTCAAGTGTAAAAGTAATCAACAGCAGGGCTCCACATCCGACACATCAGTATACACAGCCAGGTACACTGCCAGGGAATGTCACTGTACCAAATCACCGTGATGGATTGTAGGAATGTTGGGCTGGTTGATCTAATGTAGACCTCCTAAACACAGAGCTGTAAGGCTGTACTTTTGGAGCTTCTTACAAGGTCTTTTGGTCATGTGAGTCCAGGATGTTTTTTCCCCGTCTCGGGACAGGACATGGGGGTCTAGGCAGACAGGGGGTGTGGTGTGTGTTTGGTAATGTAGACATGGAACTCTGACCTTTAATGGACACATTTGTGTGCATACGTATGGGGCAGTGTGGGAAAGGGCACAAATGTCTTAAAACTGCTACTTTTTTGTATTATCAATCATTATAGAATGATGACGTTTTCCCATAGAATGGACATTTAGGGAAGTATCTCAACAACTTTTAGATGGATTGCCATGGAATTTCTGAAATTTACTGTGGCTCAGTATTCTCCACATTCTCGCAGAAATATGTGGCGATATAGTGAAACAGTCTCTCAGCATTTATCTTTCACCAAGCATTTCACTCAAGTGGCACAGCAACACGTCCCACTTGTTGTCACGCCGCTGTGGCTTTTGACTTACTACCGACTGCTGCTTGTAATCTTGTACACATATGCCTTATCTTAAGACATATGAAAGTGGAACAGGTGGAAAAGTGGAAACTAAATATGTTGACTTCTGTGTTGTACCAGGTGAATGATCTGAAACTGAGAAGTTAGTGTGATGCTTAAAATCAGAGGCTTGTGAACACGTACATGAGTCATCAGAATAGGAATATGTTGTTTGTAAAGTTCAGGTGAAGTTTTCCTTTACTCATTCCCCTCCATCCTCTCGTCCCTGTGGGCTTTTCTTTGATAAAAGCTCAGCTCTTTTCCTGTGATGAGTCTGCAACACTGCACTGAGTTTGGCAGATGTTGTCGATCAATGATACGGCGGGGGGGTTTAAGCTGTTAAGAAGAGCTGTGATGCTGCTGCTTGTTCAATTATGTGTATATGTGTGTTGTGTTCATGTTGTTGTGTGTAGAGAAAGCTAAAAGAGGGTGTCATTAAGCATTCGTCTTTCATTCCCTTGGTTTCCCATTAATTTAGTATCTCTAACAACTGTTAACACTGCCTCTCTTTTGAGTTTTAAAAACTTGAATTTTGCCATTTCGGAGTCCAGAAATGAAGTGAAAGCTAATTAATCCATCAAATGAAATGCGAGGATGAGGTGGTAAAAAAGGCAGTTTGTTTAATTAATCTTTACTTCCACACATTTCCTGACTATAACCACTGGAATATGAGCAGATGGGATATTGCTATCAAGGTGTTTTTCTACATTAAAATCTTATCAGTGCAGCTTTAACTCTGGCCCTCTCCTTCCTATCGCACACACTGTTCAAATGAAAACACAGCGGCTGTATCATTAAGTGATACAGTGGTGAATGCCATAACACCGATAACATACTTTCACAGAGGTGCAGGGAGTTCATACCTCCGCCGAGCTCTGCCAAGTGTTTTGTGATCCAAGGTGAGAGCCACCTAACTGTCGAGACCTGCCATCTGTCGCACATTCACTGACAACGCCCACTGAGCACGTTAACGTCAGCATCCTCTCTTTCTGATTTCTCACTTTCCTTCTTTCTCACGTTAAAAGACACACACAAACACTTACATAGGAGTGTTATCAAGGCTGACTCCCCAGTATCATGTGGTGCAACATTTTGTGGCGTTTGCGCTGTGATAAGTTTGATCTGCACCACACTGCACTCCGAAACAAAATGATAGGGATGGGCGATATGGCCTAAAATCCATATTGCGATATGCATTGCAGCCTCTTGCGATAACGATATATATCGTGATATATATAAATTATAATAGAACCATTTCAGACCAGGTTACATAGACCCTAAGGAAAACCAAACTGCTAAATGTATTTTTTTTTTTTAAAAAGAGAAAGAAACATAGTATGTAGTTTTGAGAACATTTATTGTTCAAAACAGTAATTATACAACATAATGTTGCAGATAAATAAAATTCAAGTGCACTAGTTGCAGAGACTTTGACAAAGAAAAAGCTTAAAGTATTGGGTGTCTTCTCTTTAGTGCAAACCATTCTAAAAGGCAATACACTTAGTAAGTTTAAGTCCTTGGTTCTTAAATGCCACCCAAGATGCAGAGAACAGGAAAAACTGGTGTCTGTTTAATTAAGGAACAGACACTGTACTGAAAATACTTTCAGTATTAGGCAAAGATTCACAGATACTTTAAATAAAAACATATTTCAAACAAAGTTTCTTACCTGCAGCCTAATGTGTGCATGCTGAAATGCGTACACACACACACACAAACACACACACACACACACACACACACACACACACACACACACACACACACACACACACACACACACACACACAGAAGAGTCTGGAATTTTCCCGGTGGGCCGGTCTGATAATAGTTATACATTCTAAGTTGAAAACGGAGGAAATCAGATATCACCATATTCTTGACCATATACCTCAATATTGATATTGCGGCAATATTCTAGCATTGACAATTGGTGCTTTAAAAAAATATCTTCACACTTAGATTTTAGATAAATAATCATCAGTAATGTGGACATAATGTCTAAGTGGGGAAAAGGCAAATAATAGAACAGCTAGCAGCTGTGTGTGAGGGGAAGGACTATCTTACTCAATGTTTCTGTAACTTATTAATAACTTACGAGCACTGTTTTGCCATCCACTTGTCACCTCGCTTAAATCTACGTCAAAACATTAGTTGCGCATCACATTTACCCCCTCGTGCCCCACCTGTCTTGCCCCACATGCTTTGCAAACTGCTGGATTACACTTAGACTTAAAAAAAATATATTCAGTAAAATACTGAACCCCAAGAACTATTTAGCCTGAGACTGTTTAAGTTTGATAATTTATCAGATCCTGAATCAGTACACGTCAGTGGTCGATCAAGATTGCATCATTTCAAAGATCAACAAGTTATAAAAACCGTATACAATGTCACACTACAACCATGCAGCTGTTCCTTTTAACATATGTTTGCTCTTTTCTCAAACACTCCATTAGAAGATGCGCCGTGTGCGTCTTATCAGAACCACATGGGCGTATTGTTTGATAGCATGGTGCTGACAGCCGGGTGGTGCCGTGCTGTGCCATCTGGATCCCCTCAGGCTGGAAACCTCAGCAGGCAGCTAAAAACCAGCAAAGGGCCTTCCTGTCTGGGCTGATGTTGCAACCCGAAGCCACCATCATGACCGGCTCACAGGGCAGGCAGGCAGCGTGCCAACAGCTAACCACAGTAATACAGATATTCCTGTTCACGATGTAACTAACAGCAGTATAAAGGCTATCCGTTTCCTCTTGTCCTGCAGGTGGTTGCAGCTGGTTGAGGTGCATGTTTCAGGGCTCTCCTGGTTTCCAAATGAGGCACAGGTGGCAACTGTTATCTGCTGAATGTGGATTGTTTTTTGAATAGGAAGAAAAATCAAACATTTGCCAAGTCCTACAATGACTATAAATGATCCCTCCTTCCCTCTTGACTCTGTATCAGAATTAACAGTAGAGATGCACATTAGAAAAATGGATCTCTGTGATGCAAGCACTTCATGCAGCCAAGTGTAGCTGCTAACTTGTATGCTATGGAGGAGGAAAATGAATTTAACCAACTCAACCTTTTTGTTTTCAATATCGATAATCTTCTGTAGAGTAGACAGCGATGATTTACTGTTTTTATGCATACTGTATGTAATTGACAGTTTAGCCGACAACTAGTCTTGACAAAAGTTGTGCAAAACATTAACAATGTTATTTGAATAATATTAAAGTCAATTCTTACAGTTTTATCTATTACTAGCAGTGTGCATGTGCAGCAGCCTAAGCAATGCTCCCCTTAGACGAATGGTAACAATTTGTCATACAAACAAAATATTTATTGTTAAATATTAAAAGTAGACTACCATGTCATAATTCTCTGATGGCTGACAAATGTATATATACTATCATGGTATATATCACCATATGGCCCAACCCTACTCTCTATTTATTATTGTATGTTTACGACAATGAGACAATGCCCAGGTGATGGATTTCCTTTGCTTTGAATGGAACACTGGAATGGGCCTTTAGCTTGCATTGGGCAAACACGCAGAAGTGCTTTCTCAGAGGACAACTATGGGAATAAGAGCACTGAGTTGTGGCCTGTTTAGGTTCCATCTTCTTTTGGTTTTGTTCTCCATCTTTCTACGGGTGTGTTCATGGGTTTTCTGCGGGGTTTCTGTAGTAGAGCAAGTGGTGGAACTTAAAACGCGTCTGGCTGAAATCCACACGCTGACCTATTCCCTCCACTCTTTGTTCAGCCTACCTCCCTAACAATGTGTAACCCCCTACTTCATTTCCTCTCCGCTTCCTGAAACGCAGGAAGTTGGGTGCTTTCGTCTACCCCAGGTTGGAGAAAACTGGGGAGGGTGGAACCATACCAGAGGTCACTGACACCGGCCATCTAGAGGGACACTCCCGGGGTTTGTGGCCATTCAGCTTCCTGTGTTAAAAATGTGACATCACCAGGAGTTAAGAAAAACGGTGTTCCTCATAAAAATTACAGTATTTAGGTGCAATTTTAAAGAAGACATTTCTTATCACTCAAAACAAAGTGTTAGCTTTCAACACTTATTTGAGACTGTCTGATGTGATTACATTATGTGGTACTGCGCACTAGTGTCACTAACCGTTGAGCAGTGTGTGTGTGCAGCGTCGTTAATCCACCTTCAGTTCTTCTTCGCTGTTCTTTGCTTCTTCCCACACACCCATCTTTTATTCAGCGCCGTGTGTCACTTCCTCCTACATCATGGCTGTGTGTGTGTGTGTGTGTGTGTGTGTGTGTGTGTGTTTTTGTGTCCTTTGAGGCTCTTTAAGTGGCTCTCAAACACAAAAGGACAGTAGTTCAAAAGAGTTTGGACACAATAGCAGTGGCTCGCATGTGTAATCTGCAGTGTACTGAAAGAGGCTCTGTGAGCTGAGGTATGCTCTGTGCTGTAGTCATTACATAGTGTGTTTTAATGGTAGATCTATACTGACGTTTCAACCATGCTCATTTTCACAAGGTTTTATACTGAAGCTGGTTGACCTTTTCTTCTTAGTTTCCTCTCGTAATTCTCCCCAATTTCTCCTCACATTTGCTCTCATCTCTCTCTCTCTTTCTCCCTCTGTTCTATTTTCCTTTTTAATATCCTCCTCCGCTCATCCCGTCCCATGTCAGTTTTCTTGTCTCGTTATTTCTCTTTTCTCTTCTTGCCGCCCCTGCTGTTTACTCCCTCTCTGTCAATCACGTATCAAATCTGTCACTCTCATCACTTCGTTTTCAGCTCCCTTGACCTTTTCGCCTTTTTCTCTGTCATTATCAGCTTGTCACTCTTCTTCAGTCCCTCCATCTCTTGGAATCTCCTTTTCTTTCTCTCTGTTAGTCTATCTGGGTGTTGGTGCCTTCTGACCCTTCCTGTGTGTGTGTGTGTGTGTGTGTGTGTGTGTGTGTGTGTGTGTGTGTGTGTGTGTGTGTGTGTGTGTGTGTGTGTGTGTGTGTGTGTGTGTGTGTGTGTGTGTGTGTGTGTGTGTGTGTGTGTGTGTGTGTGTGTGTGTGTGTGTGTGTGCATGTGCATGTGTGTGTTTAGTTTTCTTGCCTGTGGTGGTGAAGTTTTAAAAGTTAGTATTACAGTCAATGATTAACATGTGATAATGATTAATCTGTTTAAGGTTGTTCAGGATATTAAATTCTTACTTCACCAGGCCACCATACATTTTCCGCAACCTTGGAGATATAATACCAATCTACTGTTCAAACAACAGTGGTTCTCTGTTTCATTAGCCACTGCTATGAACTGCAGGCTGAGAACACAGTGCAGGAATCAACCAAATCCCAACTCTTTTTCTGTTTATGTAATAGTAAAAAACTCCTGTTTCTGCCCGTGGGATTTAACCAGGGCAAAGAACTGACACACAAAACTGATACTGATATGTTGAGTGGTTTAACATAGCAGCCAGCTGCCCTGTCAGGCCTACAGTGTCTGTAGCTGGTTCTGGTTTGGCAAACATGTCAACAACAAGGCAAGATAGTTTACAGCAAAAATTAAAACAACAAAAAAAGACTTATCTTCGATTTTGGGATGGGCATTTTTACTAGTTTATTAAAGTTTACTTTAATAGAAAATGCCAATAGAATTCATCAATAATGAAATAACAAGTTTGTGCAGCGCTAAAAAGCTATTTTACTTTGTTAAACACCAGTTAGCCAGAGGCAGTCGTGCTCTCTTTAACCATCAGAGGTTTAACATGTGACGTGTTAAAATAAAAAATAAAAACTTCAGAATTGACATTTCAGAAGGTAAAACAGAATCAAATAGATTAGGTAACATCAGAACAATGTGATATTAGGAAAGATACAAATAGCTATTACAAGAATTGAGACATAAAAATCATAAATTCTTCTATGACGTTTATCCATCCATCCATCCATCTTCGTCCGCTTATCCGGTGTCGGGTCGCGGGGGGAGCAGCTCCAGCAGGGGACCCCAAACTTCCCTTTCCCGAGCAACATTAACCAGCTCCGACTGGGGGATCCCGAGGCGTTCCCAGGCCAGGTTGGAGATATAATCCCTCCACCTAGTCCTGGGTCTTCCCCGAGGCCTCCTCCCAGCTGGACGTGCCTGGAACACCTCCCTAGGGAGGCGCCCAGGGGGCATCCTTACCAGATGCCCGAACCACCTCAACTGGCTCCTAAACTATGACGTTTAGTTACTTTTAATCTGAAAAGGCATTATGTTTCTATTTAACATAAATGAAGACTAATGCAGAATTTCAGTCTTCAATGTAGAGGTCCTAAATATACGTGTTTTCATGTTTAAGTCAGTTATTTGGACATTAGTCAGATATTTTCTTTCTACTTGCTTCACACGTCTGAAAACAAGACTAGGTCAAAACCTAGTATATGGCTGGACCATGTGTGGTCAGTGTGCTTAATTGTGGCCAAATTATTACAGGGATAGTCAACGGTGGTGTCTATAATGTGAATATAGATATTAAATCTTCATCTGTAGTGGTCCCTGTAATGTGTGTTACTTTGTTGTGTACTGAAGTAGCATCACATGACATAGCATCACATGACATGGTAAAGATACGTTTCAGATAAAGAAGTGTAAACAGACCAGACCAGGTTTTACCTCATGACAATTATGAACCACAGCCTCAAATGTTGGTCTTGAGAATCTGCAGCATTTATTAGTGGACAAACTGAATCCTAAACTGTACATTGACTTCTTCTCTGCTCTCTTCGATGCACAAATGTTAATAGTTATGCTGGAAACTGAAAGTGAAAGATAAGTCGCACTGACATCGTTTCTTTGCACTACTTTTGGAGGGTTTAATTTTAGATGGTTTCTCCTTAATGTGCAGGCCTACTTCTTAGTAGTTTAATCTTTTACTGGGTTTACACTGGCGCTGCCCTCTTCCTTTCGCCACCTATGTTAAGCATTTGTGCTGTTGCAGTAATCATTTCAGCATGTCTTCTATTTATTCCATAATCGTATCTTAAAAGAAAACACAATGATAATCTGTTGTAAACAATATAGCAGACATATTCTATATGATATACAAGATCTGATTCTGATAATTGATTAAAAATGCATCCGCTGCTTGCCAACCTTTTTGAATGTTCTCCTGGAGTTTCAATTCACCTGATTTTTACATGATGTAATATCAAAACCTGTCCATCCACTTCAGTCAGGAACACTCGTCATAGATTTAACCATTTATTGCAACAAATGGAAATACAGTTATACTTGGAGCTGAAGGCTCTGGTCTAATAATGCTCATTGGATCAGCTGAGCAGAATCAGAATCAGAAATACTTTAATAATCCCAGGGGGAAATTATTTTTGTTACAACTCCAGATATACAAACAACATATACACACATTAACCACTGCTATGAACTGCTATGAGCTGCAGGCTTAGAACACTCTTTTTTTGTTTATGTAATAGTAAAAACTCCTGTTTCTGCCCATGGGATTTAACCAGGGCAAAGAACTGACACACAAAATTGATACTGATATGTTGAGTGGTTTGACATAGCAGCCAGCTGCCCTGTCAGGCCTACAGTGTGCTAAGCTAAAACAGGGAGCACAATGAAACCCCCCTGAATACAAGAGTGGGCCCGAATCAAGACATTAAAATACATTTTAAACTTGAAGTCATGTTAACACTCTAAACTAGGAAGGTGTTGGCTGGGGCGGTGGAGGCAAGCTTTGCCACCAGCTGCAGTGTGAGGACCGCCTTGAATGAATGAAGAAATTTATTTCAGACGTGACAAACATAAACCCAACAAAACATCAAAGACATTAACAGATAACAAAACATTCAATAAACAATAAGAAACATTATCAAACGTAGACATGTGTTGATGTGAAAATGGCTGTGATTGGTTTGTGACTGATAGACATGATGATTCAACTAGTGGGCATATGACTTCCGTGTCCTGCATGAACTAACGCAAGCTTAATTATATTTATTATAAAAATAAACAACCCTGCTGTTTGTAATTGTTTTTTTTTCCTAAATTACATAGGCCTACTTGTTCCACAAGTTTACTTGTGTCTGAAGAGAGAGAGCTACAGAGAGGAGTAGGCACACACACACACACACACACACACACACACACACACACACACACACACACACACAGTTCATCTGCGTGTTGCCTACTCTTCCTGTGCTGCTAAGCCAATGCATTAAAATGGGTGGCAGCAGCAGCAACAAAATCCACCATGTACTGAGGAAGTTAATCAGCTGATTGATGGTCAACAGTGGAGGTAAAAGCCTGTACCTGTCGCGCCAATACATTTCGAAAGGACAATGGCCAATGGGGAAACTGCAACGCTGACGTCATCACACCTACTTGGTCCAATGGTGGAACTTCATCACTCAGTGACACAGGGACAAACCTGCTGTCAGAGTTCATCAGCTCGAATGCTCAAAGATCTTTTTCTTGTGATTTGTTGCGGTTTCTATTGCCAGCTACTTTCTAATCTGGGGGTTTCAGACTAGGTGGTATGCGTGTGTACAGACAATGATCTAAAACAAATCTATTCTTTCCAGGTGTGTTTGCTTAGCACATCGATTAGCAAACCGCCGATTACACAGCGCTGGTGCAGCAAACTGTCGGCTGACAGATTATTTTTCCATTTAGTTCAGTCCATTGCAAGAGAGGACGTTAAACCTTGAAGCCAATCCCACACGTTTAACCTCAGAATGGAAGGTTTCAGTCCGCAATGTGTTTTAGTTACTGTGTTTTTATTGCTCACTATTCCTTACACGCTGATGGTTACTGTATATTGTGTTGAATGTCATTTCGTCAAAAGAACTAGTTCAGCTACTAAACAATATGTGCCAGAAGTGTATCTTGGTGGCTGAAGTTTTCGAAATGGTATACAAACTAGTTTGGAATTAAACTCATTAAATCAAATGTCTAATTTGAATGCTGCTGCCTGTAAGACTAATATTTAGTTTCCTTATTTTTTCAGATCTGCCCATGGAGTACAACCCCTCCGATCATCCCCGGGCCAGCACCATCTTCCTCAGCAAGTCACAGACTGATGGTGAGCGTTATGAGCACCTTGCATTTCTCCCAAACCTACTGTTGAAACTTTGACAGTTAAGTTAGGTCCAAATATGCATAGGGATTGTTGGTAAGTGTGTTGAAAAATTGCAAGGTGTCTGCCCTCGCCATGTTAAAATATGTCTGGGGCCACACTTGTTTTCGGCACGCACAAGACCTGCGTAGATGAGGTTGATGTAGTTTGAGGCAAGGGGAAGTTGTGTTTTGTGTTATTGTGATGCATTTTTTTTTGACTCTAGAAACTTTAGATACTTCATAACCAATTCTGATATTGTGTCATTCTTTAAGGTAGTGTCATCTACAGCTGTCTGGAAAGAGTTTCTAATGGCCTTAGCTTTTGGTTGATTCAATTCTTAGCACTCTGATGGCTGAAGGACCACTAAATGCATTCTGTCTGAAGGCTGCAGCTTGAAATATGTCTCGTGCAATTGTAAAGCACTGTGAAAGCATGCCTCATCCAATACCTTCACCAAAATGCATGCAAAAAGCACCAGTCTATTACAAAATAAGCAAGTACATCATACATGCTTGGATAAAATTGCACACAGTTTTCATGTGTAAATCATGAAACCTAGAGCAATGTGGACATCTGTAGAATGCATTAGACACACACATTTCAGATAGTTTCATCAAAGATGTATAGAGTATATAGGGGTGGGATATATTGACAAAAATGAAATCGATATCGATATTCACACGATATTTTTGAAATCCTTCTAGAAGTTAAACGAAGCACTGTTCGGAGGCTATTTCGTTGGTTCTCTTGGGAAAATGTACAAGCAAGATGAAATCATAACAATAAACAAAGGGCTCTGTTCTGTAACATATTGCACACAACCATGTCCTTATTGGAAGCAGTCCTGGAGCTGGGACAGGGCCGGGTCAGACTAGGATCTGATAGTCCTACTTGGCTGTATAGTCCTTCTGACCGGGACTTATGCTGGGATCAGGAGTTGGATGTGACCTGACTGGCCCAGGTGAGGGAGAAGTGCAGTTCTGTATCTTTTTTGATGTTAGAGTATACATGGTCTAGTGTGTTCTTCCCTCTAGTAACACAATCTACATACTGGGAGAAAGCTGGAGGGGAACAGACTTTAAGGACGCCTTGTTAAAGTCCCCTGTATCCCGTATCCAGGTGATTGCGCTGCAGTTTGTTCACTATGGTTAGCAGTGAACCAAACGTTAGCATCGGGGGCTATGTAGACGGCAGTGTGCTGTTTTTGTAGTAAATAAAATGGTCAGTATATTACCGACAGGGCTCCAGGTCAGGTGAGCCGTGCTGGGCAACGATCCTGCAGTTGGTACTCCATTCATTGTGCACATAAATGCAGTCCTCCGCCTCTGGTCGTGCCGGAGTTATGTTCTCATCCTGCCGGTAGATAGCTAGCTCGGCGTGCTAGCGCCGACAACAACCTGGAGGGCTCGGTCAGGCTATTTCCTCCGGGATGTTATGAGCCGCCTGGAAGGCTCTGGTAACGGCTGTGTTGTATTGTGGTCCTGTATTGATTAGTTCAGTGTGGCTGTACGTACTTGTATAAATATACACCGAGAGGAGAGCCACTGCAATGACTGTGAACGTCATAAAGCACAGGTAAGAACTAGTAGCAGCTTACTCTCGTGCGGGACGATCGTGATTTTGTACAAAAAATACAGTCAAACAAACCCCTACAGTATTAAAATCGCTACATATAATTGTTTAGAAGGTTATAGTGTGCGTTATTTGTTTTCTCTTTAACTTCCTTCAGCTCTTTTTATGTTTGGGGGGTCGGATTGTACAAATTATGAAATATTCGATATCCCAATTTTGCATATCGTCCAGACAACAATTTGGATATTATCGTCTAAACGATATATCGCCCACCTCTAAGAGTATGTAGTATGTTAGTATGTTTTATTATGTTTTCTCACCACTTTGCATCTCCTCTCCTTCACCTCTCTCCGGGCCCCTTTGACATCCATGTGGACTCTGTGTTTTTTTTATCAATTGCCATTGATCCTCAAAAACGCTGTTGAGAGAAGTCATTCAAAGATAAGCATTGCCTTATGTAGCAGATTGCACCTTAAGCGAGAACGCGGTATCTTTATGTTTCAAACTCATGCAAGTCAAATGATAGCACATGCTGCCTGCTTTGTGGAAAAGCAAGCTGTTCCATGGATGCAAGGGATTTCAGATGTGGAGCCAGACAAATGTACTGTCGATCAACATCCTTTTATCCACCATGTAGGCTTGAGGCAGGCTCCTGTGGAAATGGTATACCAGCTGCCTTTGCGTCAGATGTTTTGAGTCAGGCAGAGAGGACTGATCCTGTAGCAGTCTGGACCCTTCAGAGTGACAGTAATGCATTTGAATCAACTGAAATGTGATGAAGTTGGTTTCTGAGATTGACTTTAGCCATAATCTCTTTTCATAATCGCTTGATATTGTTCCATTTGCACACACTGGAGAAACGCTGGTTCAGCTGAAGAGTGTGTAGCCTGAAGGCTGATGTATCGATCTGATATCACAGGTGCTGTGTTATTAGCCTTATCCTGCTCTTGTGTGAACGTCTGCTGGCCTGTTTTCTTAACATATTGTACATAAATACTGCTACGAGACACAGAGACAACTTGGACTTTGTGTTTTTTCAGTTGCTGTGCCCAACAAGAGAGGTAAGCATGTACTGTATGTGTCTGGTCTCTGTAGGCGGATAGCACTGCGCTCACTGTGTGTTTGGGCTTGACTTTTCATGTGGTCTTAAGCTTTCTTGTATTCTTGTACTTGATCTGTATCATTTTTCTGTTAGCGGGTGACGTGCCTTCACTGCTCAGCTGCTGATGTCTTTGTGTGTGTGTGTGTGTGTGTGTGTGTGTGTGTGTGTGTGTGTGTGTGTGTGTGTGTGTGTGTGTGTGTGTGTCGGTCTGCACTGGGCTGCAAAAGAATTGTGTTTTCATTACTGAAATGACACCTGACACATATTTTCCTCACCAGCAGTGCTTAAGAAAGCTTTTCTACAGAGGTGTGAATGAAATATAGGATTCAACTAGGAGTATGAAGCTGTGATTTGACATGAGCATCACAAGAAATTGTATAGACAAAAAAAAAATGACGGGATTTTCTTTTTTATTATTTCAGAAATCAATTCAGAAATCACTGCGGTCAGGATTGCTTATTTTTCCACAAATATATGCAGCCCTAATTATGGCTTAAGAGTCTGCTGCTTTTTGCTAGAAAGCAGTGCACACATTCACGACTGCCCAGAGGGGGTGAAAAAAAAGCCCATAACTCGTGCATTAGAGCATGTGTGTGTCAGAGAGGCGAGAGACAGACAACGCCGGGGTGAGAGGCGCCAGACAGCTCACTACGTCACTGTATGTGTGATGCTGCGCTCTGCATCGGCTCCAGTTTGCTTTGCCAGCGATCTTTGTTCCCTTGTGTGTTCTCCTACATCAGAGTGAACGTATAGACACACATGGATGCACAAACGCACACAACCGCCTGAGCGCTGACACACAGCTGTGTACGTGTGTGTGTGTACGTGTGTGTGCGTGTGTGATATGCCGTGCACTTAGTGGAGTGAGCTGTATAAAACTAACACATCCCCACGTCCATTATGCAGAATTAGCATTCGTATGAACCGAAATGGAAACAGTAGCTCAAATGACAATCTCTTGAATGAAACAGTCGCTATGCTTCATTTAATTTGGACTCATGTAGGCCAAAATGATGAATGGATTAAATAATTAGCTCGCACTCATTCCCACACATTAAACCACAATTTCCAATGTAGCAGGAGAGAAAAGCCATTTACAGGATTCTTTCATATTAGCTTGCCAAAACTGCCATGCTTTGTTCAATGTAATGTAAAATAATTAGAGAGAAAAAAAAAACCCTGCCCAGTCAATATTTTCTCAAAGTAAATGGTAATAATAGGGAACCTATAAACCCTGGATACATGCTGCTCCCTGTCTGTGAGGGTTGTGTACTGCAGTCACACTGAGCTTGAAGCATTGCTGCCTGACAACGCTTACACCTGTTCTCTCATCTTCCTTTTCAGTTCGGGAAAAACGGAAGAGCCTTTACATCAACCATGTAAGTAACATAAAGGGCAATGTGTATGATACATTAATAAGGGCAGTAGTGGATGTTACACAAAGGCTTAAAACCATCAGGGTTTTTTTCTTTTCTTTTTCAACTCTCAATTATTTGGTAGTGTAATACAATTCAAAGTATTGTAACGGTGCAAATGGTGATTTTAATGTCTTGTATTGTATTTTTTGTTGCAAGTTCACACACATTTCGGAGAACAAGGTAAAGTCTTCAAAATAACCACTAAAATAATCCAACCCTTTGATCATTGTCCAGCCCTCTTCAAACAACACAGATTCCACTCGTAGTCGTAGCCATGTGGACAATGAGTTTGAAAGATGCCGTTAAATGTCATTATTTAGATTCAGTGACAAAAGTTCCATCACATCACGGTGTAGTTCGTCTATGTCCATTACTCACTCAGGCCAAAGTGGAGCAATTGCTAAAAAAAAAAAAAAAAAGAATTACCCAGTTGACATGATAAAGCTGTGGTCCAGTAGTGTCAGATGCAAATGAGGCAATTCAAAGAAAGTTCATCAGGAAATGGAAGTCTGTGGCTACTCTGAAGATGCACTCCACTATAAATGCCATCCCAGCATGCAGCCATGTCAGGCGCAGACAGAGGACAGACAGAGATAGTTTGTGGGCTCACTGTACAGGTGCCCTACTTTTCATGTCTGGTATGAGGCCTCTTGGCTGGTCCCAGTATGACTGAAATAGAGACTGACGTGTCTGTCTGTCTGTCTGTCTGTCTGTGTGTGTGGGAACTCCAGCATCATCCAGGCCCGGTGAGACGGAAGTACAGCTCATGTTCCACCATCTTTCTTGATGACAGCACTGTCAGTCAGCCTAACCTCAAATACACCATCAAATGGTAACTACAATACTGTTTTTGCCAAACATAAGAGAAGTCATAATCTAATGTTCAATCTCTGTGACATAAGGAAGAGAAATAGTTTTGGCTTATTTCCCTCTTATCCTGGTTTAAGTTTCAAATTAATTGCAATGTCCTTTTTTGTGTGCGCTTTTTTGTCTTTACAGTGTCGCCCTCGCTATATACTACCACATAAAGAACAGGTATGTTACATCTTTTCATTCATTTATTAGTTCATATTTAGTTATTTGTTTCTCTCCGTCTGTGTCAATTTCAAAATCCTGCATCAGTTATCAGCATCAGAGGTAAGCAGACAAAGATAAACCAAAAAAACGGCCCCTTTTGGCTCCAAAGCTTATGTTGAAATGTCAAACTCTTTCAGTATTGTGTCATTCTGTCCGATAACTGACTCCATATGAAGCCTGAGTGAACTGGGCATCCTTCTGCAATAAAATTTGGTCTTGTAGAAGGGTGTAGAGAGTATACATCCTCTCTTTGTCTCTATTTACTATAACTGGTAGGAATGCCGTGTAGTGCTGCTGTTTGAAGTGCAGATAAATCCACAAAAATGGCTTATTGAACAGGCAATCTGACGTCCTATTTTAAATGAAATGAGTCTCATGCCATCTGTTTTTCATTTCTATTATTCCCTGATGTTCCTCCTATCTGGTTGTCATTCCAGAGATGTCAATGGAAGAATGTTGTTAGACATTTTCGATGAGAAACTGCACCCGCTCACGGTAAGTCTTTAACTGAAGCTGTATTTCCATTATGTGAGCGCTGTAGAGCTGTAAGGACCCATCAGCAAGACAAACCACACATGCTGATGAACAGCATAAACCCACATGGATCAAATAGAGAGGAAATCTGTCTTGTAATCTCGGGAGCCATCTGGATCGTTCAAATGTATTTTCAGTAATTTTTTTGGCTTAACAATCGCAGGGTTTCAGTCCAAAAATGTACATAACCACCACTTTGCCTCAAAAACTACAGAACACTGTATTGAACATGAATACTCATTTGTAAGCAAAAGTCTCAACTTGCAGCGCGTGTTTCCATTTTTGGTAAACAGTCACATCAAATGTTGTGAACAGAGTGAATCTTTCATTCTCATTTTGTCTGTTATCTTCTGTTCTAGAAGTCTGAAATTCCTCCTGATTATGACAAACACGACCCTGAGCAGAAGCAGATCTATCGCTTTGTCAGGACGCTGTTCAGCGCCGCACAGCTCACTTCTGAGTGTGCCATTGTCACGTTGGTAAGTGTATGTGTATTTCAGTGCCGACACCAGGAGGGAGTGTTGCCTCCTGATTCTCTTTTTGCCCTCCCTAGTGCCATGTGCTGTCTTCTTTCTATTGCCCTCCTTAGACTCTTTTCACACATTTATATTTGGACCTTAAATGTTCCTCTTAGATCCTATGAAATGCTCAATATATCCCTCTATTGCATCCCCACAAATGTAGAAAAGTTAACTAATTGGTAGACCAGAAAATTGGAAGGTAACACACGAATTGTGACAGGATCAGTTTGATCTGTTCAATTTCCGTTCAGGATGAAGTATGTCTGTGCCTGTAGCACAAACCTAATTGGTACAGCAGGTTCTCTCCCCGCGACTTCTGACATCCTGCGCTGCTCACCTGTATTAAAAACAAGGACAGCTTCTCTCTCCCTTGTATCGAATTTCTTTCTCCATCTACTCCCATGACTCTTTGTTTCTTCTAGCATTTGTTTTGTGTGCTTTCTCTTATCATCAAACATTACAATTGATTTAGTATAATTAGAAGTCTTCATTTTTTAACCAGGTTATTTATATGCTTTATGTATTTATTCAGGTATTGAAAGAAGACATGCATATCCACACATTAATATAGAATAAGGTTGATTTAAGTGTGCCGTTTGTCCTATATTTCAAATTTATAGTTTTCCCCAACTTTTACCATCCTCGTTCAGTTAGGAATGACTTCTCACTCCCTTCCCACTCATCTGCCCAGAAACACGTCTTTCCACACTTTGACGCTCTGGCCACACTTTGACACTCTGGCCGACACGTGTGTCCCCAGGGACTCGGGAGTGCAGGGTTAACATGGCTGGCCTGGTGGCCTTGTATTGAATTGCTATGCTTCCTGACAGATGCACAAATGTGTGAACTGCATGTATGGGTGCGCCATTGTGTGTCCAAACAGTGATGGGAAAGCAAGCACACTGATGCACAGTGTCTATAGTGATTCTATGTCTGTGTCTTGATCCATGTACAGGCGTACTCTTAACAACTCTCTGTGTGCACACACACACACACACACACACACAGAGAACACACACACACACAAACACAGAGCACAGTCTGGCACATGGCCTGCCTCTCCAGTCCCCCAGAGTAACGTCTGGCATGCTATCAGTAATTGAATAGGGCTGTTGGCTTGTGGTTATGGGGTTAGCTTAGCTGACACAGCTAACTTTAGACAGGGGAGTCTCCCTTCCCTTCCCAATCATCACATCATAGGATAGGAAATGGAAACGCGTCTCTCTGGGATGGAGACCCACAACATCTTCTTTTGTGAAGACGAATCATTGTTCAAGATTTCCAGTAGAAGGCACCAAGATCTAGGGGTGAGAATCACCAGAGGCCCCACAATACGATATGATCACAATACGTATGTCACGATACGATTACATTGTGATTTTAAACATATTGTGATATTTTACGCTGTATTGCAATTTATTACCTTCCGTACGTTCCGTATTAGCCTGATTTGTTCAACTGCTGGTTAATCTACCTAGCTTAGCTACCTACACTAACTGAATAGCCCTGCTGGTAATATATAATACATGAAGAGTAGGAAGACACCTGTACACCATTAACCCTGGCTCTGTATACTATCGATTATCCCAGCAGAATGTGTATTACTAGTTTGTTGTTTAAATGCGGAACACTATTTGTTGATGGTTTTTGAGTTTAAACTTGGCATGCTGACTAATATAACATAGTAAAACAACCACCCGTCAGGAATGTGGTCAAACTAGTTTCTGACTGAACCACAAACTGTAAATCAATTGATTCATGCTTTGGCTTCCCATTGTGATGAAACGTACTGAGTATGCTGTTTAATCCCTATCAAACATTTTCTTATTTCAACGTGTAGTCCAGTTGGAACATCCTCGGTTTCAGAAGCCTGTCTTTGAGGTTAGTTTAACCTTTGAGCTCCATGGAGAGCAGTTTTCTCTGTCTTGTACCAAACCTCATCTGTGACATCGGCCCACGAATCACAAAACTTAATCATTTGTGTTCACTGTGGTTGCACAGGGCTACTGTTTGCCAACCACACTGCCTCTGGATTCTTTGCTCTGCTTGTTTGTATAGTTTTCTCTCTGTGCTGTTGCATTCATATTGCTCAGCATGTGGCAGCCTGGCTCTTATTTCATGCGGGCTTTCTTCAATGTTTGCTGCCCACTGCCAGATGATTGTACAGTATATGTGGTGTCTATTGGCAGACTCTGGGCCACAACAGAGATAGGTTAGCACTTCCTGCAGGCACAAAGCCTGACCCAGCATGACTTGTACAATTAGCCACCTGAGCTGTGCTTGTGGGCAAGTCAAACCCGGCTGCAAAATAGGATGAAAATTCTTTTTCTCAACCTCTCCCTTCTCTTTGCCTTTCTATTTTTCCAAACCACAAGGTTCCATTTTATGTCCCATAATTAGACGGTAATAATCATCATCTAACAGAAGTCTGGGATTCTGTTTAGGTTTTTAAGTCACATTATACTGACAGTGCTGCCACAGTGCAGATTCAGACTGTCGGTGTATTGCACTCTGCCAAAAAATAATACAGTATCTCTGCAGGCCAGATTTGTTTTGTCAGACTTGTCATCTGAGATGACAGATTTCGAAGCTTTAAGCTACAGTAACTGGGCTAAATTCAGTTGAGCCTGCAGTGCATTTTATTTATGGAAAATGAAAAATGTAGTTCCCAGTTAGCCGGGGGGAAATTGTTTGTTACAAGAATAACATTTATTGATGGTATTAGATCATATCTGTTTTAAACTTTACCAAATTACGCGTTCAGAAAGTCTGCCCAATTTCTACTAATACCAAAAATACAAAAAATTAAGTAGACTAGTTGTACAGTATGCTGGAGTGAAATATGTATTAAGATTACTAAATAACAGAAACAGAAAACTAAAAGTAAATACAAATTTAAAAAAAGAAAAAGGTTACATGTGTATGTTTGCACACTTATTACATAGGGAGGCTGTTTATACTTTACTGCACAAGGGAAGACATGCACTGTATTATTTGGTAGTGTGTGGTGATATTAGGGCTATCCCAAATACAATTTGTTTGTGCTTCGGTACTAATCAACAGCAAATATTCAAAGGTTCGGCGGTGGTGGCCATGGGGAGGGGACTGATCAGGACTCGGGGCACGTTCAGACCAACAAAAGCGATCGCCGCAGGCTTGTGCGGCAGTGGGAGTGTCACTCAAACGGCTCGATTGTGTGACGTCCTGTTGTGATATTTAACCCCCCAATGTAGCACAAGTAGACTTTATATTTCACAATTATGGTTTTCCGTCAGATCGTTTATAGATCTTGACATTTCTGTCTGCATGAATCTTCATTTCACAAAAAAAGACAGAATGAAAATAGACAAAGCGACTGTGCTTTGTTGTTGCAGGAAACAGTCAGCTGTTAGACAAACTCCTGGGCAGTGCAAACTTCCTTGTGGCATCGATAGAGGCAGTGATGTTTCCTGTTTACTGTACAGAACTCTCACACCGCCTCAAAACGGACTGACAAGCCTGACCGACGGTTACATGACTGGCCACCGCAGCGTGACGTCGAGTTGCGGCATTGAAGGAAAAACAAAACCAATATACGAATCCCAAAATTTTAAATCAAATGCCTACCCAACGAACAAATATTCAAGTAGTCGAATATTCAGATCCAGCCTTAGGAGATATGTGAGCTTTTATGAGAAAGCTATAAGGTATGCTTCCGTTTGCAAATTAGACATTTATGCTGCGTTCCAGGCAACCCGTAACTTGTGTTTTCACAACCTTCTACCAGTGAAAGTGCTTACTACTCGTGAACTCGTACCAGATGGTTGTTCTTCCAGTTACAGTTTTTGACATCACACACACATAAACAACAATGGCGACCCCCATTGATGCTGTACAGACGCTGTTTATTAACCGTGATAAGTAGAAATAAATAGATATAAATAGACAACGTAAAGTAACCTAGATAGCTAACGATCTACCCTTTGGCTAACGCTAGCTAGAAGGGTTTGTGGTGACTTTGCCTGGAACGCTACTAACTCGTGAGTTGTGACTTGAAGTCGTAACTTACGGGCTAAAAACTGTGTCTGGAACGCAGCATTAGTCGTCTCCATGCAGCAGATCACTTCAACCTTTATGCCCGACTACGACTTTCTAACAAAACGATGATCAGTGGATCAGAGGAATCAGCTTCTGTACAAGTATTCCATCTTGTAAGGAACAGGTGCTCAGTGTGCTTTGTGAGCCGTAGACTGTGGGAATTCTGGCTAGTGAAAAGGGAGAGCATTGAAATGGGGAGAGAGGCAGAGAGATGGAGTGTTCCACATGGATATTTTAATGAGCGAGCTCCAGGGAAGTTGGGCTTCTTCAGCTTCTGACATCTTGTTATTGTGGTTTTTACCTATAGGAGGAGTTGGCAGGAGACTGTAAAACAGTAAAGCAGCAAACTAACTGCACATAAATGTAGACAGGGAGAGCAAAGGCTCATTAAACACAGATTAAACATGGAATCATACTAATAACATGGAATTGTTGGGTCTCTGTAAATTATAGTGCAGTCTAGACCTAAGACCTAAGTGTCCTGAGATAACACTGGTTATGATTTGACAGTATAAATAAAATTTAATTGAATACATTGGATGATAATACACAACAAGCTTTTGTTATATGTTGTTATGATGCGTTCATTGTAAGGTAAGATGGCAGAATCCACAGGGATCTTAGTTTTGTGTATAATTTTGAGTGCTTTTTATGTGATAAACAATTATGTCTTTTTTTATTGTCATGTGACATCTCTTTGTCCAAGGTGTATTTGGAGAGGCTCCTGACCTACGCTGAGATCGACATTTCCCCTGCCAACTGGAAGCGTATCGTGCTGGGAGCCATCCTCCTGGCATCTAAGGTGTGGGACGACCAGGCGGTCTGGAACGTCGACTACTGCCAGATTCTCAAGGATATCACTGTGGAGGACATGTGAGTTGCACTTGTTGCAAACACAGAAAATGCAATGCACACACAACAGACAGGCCTATCAGGCTGAGGTCAGTTACCATTAAATGTTAGCAGCTGCTGCCAGTGGTTATTAGCATACAGATGGCTCATTGACAGTATTTTGTTTCTGAAGTGTCTTATTTTTACCCAGATCCATTCCCTCTTTCATAACAGTAATTATCAAGCATGAAATGTGTTAAAGATAATTATGTTTCTGTGTTTATGAAGGTGGCATTAGATGTGTTTTATTATTTCTGCACTAAAAGTGTAAGCCTTTTATAGCCAATCTTTTCATTTTCATTGCATAATCTATTGCAAATAAGCCGAAATAAATTGGCTATTAACTTAATAGCTTGGTGGTTCAGTTTATATGTGAGAGCCAATAATTATCCAGATGTTAAAAGCTATATAATAAATAAAAACAACACGGAATTATTGGTAAACAATACATTTTCTGATCGACTAATTGATTGTTTACTAATTGTTTCAGCTCTCCTTAAAACGTGTGTTGTTAACCCCACCTGGTACACAGTCTCAGCCATTGTTATTCACCGTTCCTCTTAATTACTGTGCCTGTCTTAAGATGTCATCTACCCTTTGGCAGAGCAAGATTCATGCACGTAGGCCTGTAAAAACCACGCACCGATAGAATTTATGGTGCTGTCATATCAGGGATTTCTCGCACCTTTATCAATAAAGAAATCGTATAATTCCACATGCTGTCGTGTCACCAAGCTAGAAATAAGGCTGGTTTATTAGTTCCTTACAAGCTGACAACAAGAAATACATGGCTTTTACTGGACATCATCCTCTATTACAAAGTAAATGAACATTGTCGTGTGTAAGACAGGGAAGTGGCATCTTGAGCATGAGCACCCAGCACTCTGTCCTGTATACCACATCCGTCTTAAATCCACAGGAATCTTGGCTGGATTATTCTGAGAGGGAACACGATGCTACGGACGTGTTGTCACTGCTGCCACCTCTGACCTCTGCTACATTCACACTCGTCTGCACCCGTGGCTGTATATTCTTGTCCTTCGGCTCCGATTTTTACAGAGCAATGACTGTAATCCACCTGTTTGGGACTATTTCCAGCGAGAGGAGCCCATCATGTGTTTCTGCCGTGCTCCCACATGGCATTTTACCGGACGGTGACTCAGTGCTTGACCAGAGATTGCCACGGAAGATCAATTTTAGTCTTTTTGAATCCATGCTCTGGAACATAGCCTGCTGAATAACCCTGTCCACCCCCAGCAGGCACACGCTTGATGTGAAATAACTGCAGGGGAGACGGAGAAAACACTAAAAGAAATAGATGAGAATAGCTGAATTAGTGCCACGGCGAGATAAAAAAGAAGCAGCGTTATTAGGCAGAGCTTGGCTACAGTGGAGTCTAAATTTAGCCCGTTTGTTGCTGCATGCCTGTAAATGTGCGTGGGTGGGGAACAAAGGCTCGGAAGAAGAGATGAATAGCACTTCTTATGCAGGTTACAATTCAAAATGGATCGACCGTGACTGAAGATAAACAGATGAAAGTGTCTGTCAGTGCGCTGCAGAAGGGATCACAGAGCTGTGCAGCATCAGGCAGTGCATGACAATAGCATTTTCAGGATGTGGGATTAATATTCTTTTTTACACATGACGCTCAGAGCTCTTTTGCTTAGATATCACTCTTTTTCAGTATGACGAAAGGCTTATGTTTGGTGGGTGTACTGGGGATTTACTTGGTGCATGTGTATTGGTACTGTACATGTGAAAATAACACCCACCGTCTGTGTGAGGTGATGGATTTGCCAGGATGGTTTCATGAGCACTAACACCCCCTCTCGAGTCTCTTTGTTTCCTCTTTCAGGCTCTCTATACAGAATGTATTTGTAGACAGACAATTTCCGAGATCTAATAAACTTTATTTATGGTTCCTAGCTAAATATGTGATTATTTTAAGCTTGTCAACTCACACATCCTATCTCTCTCTCTCTCTCTCTCTTTCTCTCTCTCTCTCTCTCTCTCTCTCTCTCTCTCTCTCTGACAAAAGGAATGAGCTGGAGCGTCAGTTTCTGGAGCTGCTGCAGTTCAACATCAACGTGCCATCCAGCGTCTACGCCAAGTATTACTTTGACCTGCGCTCCATGGCTGAGGCCAACAACCTTAGCTTCCCCTTGGAACCCCTCAGCAGGGAGAAGGCCCAGAAACTAGAGGTGAGTAGTACACATGCATACACAACTGGAAACAGAGTTTGATTACAGTTCATACAGGAAAAAAATATATAAGAAAAATCCATCTTAAAATATCAACCCAATTTATTGTGGACTGAGGATGTGGAATACAATGAACTGAGGCCGTTTGGCTAATTAGTATTTGGAGGGGCCTCAGCTCAACACACAGGCGGCAGATCATCTGCTGGGTGAAGGACAGGGTGTAGGACTGTGTTGCTGTGTAATTAGCTTTACTGCCTCAGCATATGGCTCTCCCTCCCTATCCCTCTGGCTTTCTGCACTTAGCATCTCAAACAGCAGCCACGACGTTGATGATCATTGCCTGCTCTGTCCAAAAGACTTTCTGTTTGACCAAAGTTAATAATTGTAATCATTTTTTACATGTCATAGCAGGAAAAACACAGGTGTAATTGATACCATTAATAAGGACTGCATTCCATTTACCCCTATTTTCCACCGTCCGCGCTGCATTCTCAAGGCGTCGTGCAAACCTCCCCCCCTTAATAGACTGGAGCCATTTGTTAATGATATTAGTTAACCACTGCTTCTCCTGCTATGACAAGTCAAACTGTCTGCTGTGAAAAAACTGTATACACTACAGTGTGTGTATTTAGTTTGTTTTGGTTCACAAAGCACGGTAGTTTCCCCCTAATAATGATTTTGCTTCCAGTTCTGGCAGGAAAGTCATTTCTGTCGTGTTTAATCTTTCAGGCCATCTCACGGTTGTGTGATGACATATACAAGGACTTGAGGAAACAAGCCAAGAAGCGGTCAGTGAGCGCAGACAACCTGACGGTGGTGCGGTGGTGTCCAGCCATCATTTCCTAACACTGGCCGCCTGTAGCACGGAGATAGACCTGTCAGACATACTGTACTGTATTTCTGCCTGGCAAGGCAAACCAGCTGGGCAGCACTCCTGTGGATCAGTACACAAATACACACACACACACACACACACACACACACACACAATGCGGCACTTTTACAAGTGTGATTGCACCCTCTCTGGTTGTTGTACATAAAAGAAGTCTCACTGGCTGCCTGCATTGAACCAAACAGAGCTGAGCTGAACCAAACTGAAGTGTGTGTGAGTGAATGTTGTTGAAATAAAGACCTGGACTGCAGAAGAAGAGGCCCAACAGAAATACAGCTGGCAATATATGAGAGACTGTGCGAAGTTGGGAAAAAGAAATAGGAACAAGCTTAATGCGAAAAACAGACGGCAGCGACAACAGCGTCCCATAATCCTCAGAGGCTCCACTCGCTCGTATGGTTGATTGAGGGAGGCCGTGTACATTCCTTTCATTTTAATCTTCTGGTTCAGTCACTTCCTTAGCTGAAGAATGAGATGGTTTTTTTTCTTTTTTCTGACAGCTTACAGGCACATTTAAAATGTAAAAATTCCTCAATTTGTTTGAGTGTTTTGTCGGCGTTTTATCTGTTCTTTTGCATTCCCATCCAGCAGAAACCTCTGCGAGCGAGTCCAAGCATAAACAAAGCAGAGACATGTACATTCCGCTGTTACCTTGAGTGTACAGTTGATACATTTTGACTGGACCACATATCATCGTATTCATTTACATTGTAGCCATGTAGTTAAAGTTCTCAGTCCGAGAGCTAACACTGAAAAATCAAGTCAGTGTTTAGCTCAGGGGCGCTTTGAAAGGACCTGGGAGTTCAACTGTCACAGTTAACAGTTTCTTTTACAGCACGGCCGGCCAGCCACCATTCAGATACAGCTATTCCCTTAAAGCAATATCCATGCATTGCTTTGTTGTTGTAATTCAATACGATGAAGCATGCATACTTGGGAGAAGACCGACTGGAAGACAGTGGTCCACTCCTCTCGGTCAGACGTGAGACATAACTGTAGAGCTCATGTTGTACTTAATTCACTGCCATTGTCCTGACCTATGGTGCCTGTAATAAGCTAGTTTAACACCTCTCCCCTTTCTACCGGAGGAATGGAACAAATAACTGAAGTATTTTTCTTATTCTTTAACATTTTGTGTGGGTTTTTCCAGCTTACAGAGAGACCGCACAAATGAAATATTGACATTCAGAAGCCACGTTACAACACATGATTTGTCAGGGTTGTTTTGTGTTGTTCTGGAGAGGACCCAAACGAATGAAAAAGCATTACGTGATGATTCAAACACCACTTACAAAAAGATATGTTGTATACATTTTGCGAAATTGTCTCTGTACAGTGTAAATACCGACGCCGGTGTGCAAAATCTGTAGACTGAGGTCGTATTGTTAAAAAAAACGAATGATGTTAGAATATGTATATCGGATCAGTTTTTACTGTACACAAGGGGGGTGGTTCAAATGTTGGATTCTTTGTTCCTATAACAAATCAAGTAAAGACAAAGGTGATGTATTAAGATTTAAATGGGAGACACCACTTTTTTTCTGTTTTCTTGTTACAATGTTTTTACTCTGCAGAAAATGCCAAGTTATGTGTTACATACTGTATATCCTATATAGATAATAGAAGACAATTCAGGCTTCTTTTATTATTTGTTGTCATTTTTAAGATTGCCAGATTCATGTTCTTAAGCGATGCTGCTTGTTTCTAATAGGCTCCCATTAATGACGAATTGTAGTAAAAGGTTGTCAGGAAAAACTACAGTATAACTGAATACATCAATAAATAGTATTGTTAAGAACATCATTTAAATAAAGTGTATAAACTCCAACTAATAGGTAAAAAAAAAAAAATGTGGCACACATTACATTTCCGTACCATACATTTATCTATCCCCTATTTGCCCTAAGCAACATTTCCTTCTAAAGATGATGTTTTTGCTGCAGTACTGTGAGTGGCCACTTGGACAAATTGGCAGCAAAGCTGAATGGTGGCGCTGTATCAGCTCTTAAAGGTTCTATGACATGCTGGTTTGGATGCTTTTATATAGGCCTCAGTGGTCCCCTAATACTGTATCTCATGTCTCTTTTATATAGGCCTTAATGGTCCCCTAATACTGTATCACTGCCACTTTGCTTGTTTGAAAGCCATGATGTCTCTCTCTCATTGGTGGGCCAAATTCTCTGGGCAGGCAAAGCAGAGAAAGGGGAGGTAACCTTGCTCCTTATGACCTCATAAGGAGAAGATTCCAGATCGGCCCATCTGAGCTTTCATTTTCTCAAAGGCAGAGCAGGATACCCAGGGCTCAGTTTACACCTATCACCATTTCTAGCCACTGGGGGACCATAGGCAGGCTGAGGGAACACATATTAATGTTAAAAAAACTCAAAGTGAAATTTTCATGCCATGGGACCTTTTAATACATCCATGGTTTAGCCTTTCATTTGCAGTTAAGATAGCTTGCTCCACTGATGTTACACACACCTGCGCACGCGCACACACACACACACACACACACACCTGCAAAATGTGTGCAAAGACTAAACAATTGGACAATTGAGATGAAAAATAAATGACTTTGTGAAAGATAATACATCTGCTTATTTTTTATTTATTTTTGAAGGTTAGAAGAAAGTCTTAAAGCTTTATATTTCTGTTTATTTAACTAACGGTATTATTTATTGATGTATACAGTTATATCTTTGACTTTTCAGATAACCTTTTACTGGGGCTGGGCAATATATCAATATAAATCTATATTGTGATATGAGACTAGATATCATCTTTAATTTTTGATATCGTAATATGACACGTGTGGTCTTTTCCTGGTTTTAAAGGCTGCATTACAGTAAAGTGATGTCATTTTCAGAATGTTCTAGCTGTTCTATTTTTTGCCTTTACCCACCTAATCATTATATCCACATTACTGACGATTATTTATCTAAAATCTCATTGTGGAAATATTTTGTGAAAGCGCCAATAATCGACCCTAAAATATCGTCGTAATATCGATATCGAGGTATTTGGTCAAAAATATCGTGATATTTGATTTTCTCCATATCGCCCAGCTCTACCTTTTACAATTATCTTTCAGGCTACACAGTTATTAATAATTGAGAAACTGTCAAGCTGTTTTTTCATGAACAAATCACTTCCTTATTTGCTCTTTTCTTGACATTTCTTAAACCAGAAATCGGAAAATACAGGGCTGTAGTAGAGGGTAAACCTTAAAAATCACTGAGTTTAATTCATTCTAGTGAATTAATGAATTAATTGTTCGCACAAATGGTGATTAAGTAATGCTTTTATAATGTAAACTTTATAAATAGTGGTTGTATTCCTTATGATCAACTGGACTCACATTTTTTTCCACCACATCATTGAATAGACAGTAAACTGTATGCTTAAATATATAATGACATAACCTGGAAATGTTTGAAAAAGGCACAGAAAAAGTTTTTTTACATTTATTTTAATTCATAACGCAAAATTGTCAGATGAAGGTCCAAATTCAAATGTTACATCACATCAGCATACCCTCCTTCAATGCCTCAAGCTTATTTTGTGCATTTCATTGGCAACTTCCACATCTGTGATGTAAGGTCTGTTGTTTGTCAAGCTACTAGAGAACCAGTCAGTCTAACCGACCCGGAGCAGCGGGGGGGAGAAGGGACAGAAGTCGTGGAGAAATGAAGGGCGATCCTGTTGGACGCGTTTCTCTGACCCAGCCCACTTGCACATGAAGTATATCAAAAGTTGTTGGCACTTGGAAAGAGAACTGTTGTTTTGAATAGTGCTTTGAATGAGTGAAAAAATAAAGTGCAAAAAGTATCTTTTAGGAAAGTGACGTTACTGAAGTTGCTGTTGTGAGGTCAAACTGTTAGAGGTATTCAAAGATTGTATATCCTATTTATTGTATGTGTGTGTGCATACAGCCCAGTCTGGTGTTTTCTAGACCCAGAAATGGATGCCATGTGGTCAAGCCCTGGGGTGGAAAAATGTACTCCCGACAGCAAAGACCATGGGCCTGTGGCGTCCTTGTTAGGTGTGTGTGTGTCATAGCCTTGGTCACCGAACTCTACCTCTGCATAGAGTTTTCCTTTTCTCGTGATTTTTCTTCCTCTCTTCAATAACATTTTTTTGGGGATTTCACACATTCAGCTTTGATCGTGACGATTCCCCATGCTAACATCAGTCAACTGCTGTAGCTGTGACCCTTTCTGTTTGTTTTTTCATTCATTGATATTTTCAACATGTGCTGTATTTTGTTATTGTTATTGTCATGTATTGTTTTCTTCTCAGTGAGTCATTCTGTTCCTCTCTCTTTCTCTCTCTTTCTTTCTCTCTCTCTCTCTCTCTCTCTCTCTCTCTCTCTCTCTCGCTCTCTGGTCTCTTTTTCTCTGTATGTTTTCAAATATGATTTAAAGAACTACTCCCAATTCTTCTCTTCTAAAGCAATGTTTAGAAAAACCTGTGCAAGAATTAAACTTTAAACCATTGCAATAAACCCAGTGTATGTTTCTTGTTTAATCTAAAGGATCAATTCACCAAATACACATATGTCGTACACACATGTCACATATCTGAGACCTCAAACCATCATTCTCAGTGATATCCCAAGCGCTTTCCACGCCGCTATCACAATATTCCGATATGTACTGTATTGTACAATACAAGGATGTGACTCGGCAGGGTTTCTTCTGCCAGAAAGAACCATTTAAATGGCTTAGAGTAAGTGGTAATACAGAGATTACACTCTGCCATATTGTCACCGAGGGACACATTTAATCCTCTGCGATAGCTTCAATTTGCATTTCAAATCGCTGCTCTGGTAATTGCTGTACTAGTCAATTCAATGCAATGAAGAGGTGCTGTGAGCTTTTAGTGAGAGCACTTGCTAAACATCTCTTATTAACCACATCAAACACATACCTCATTGGAAATTCTGTACACAGACACACAAACGCACCTTTGAAACATCTCTGTTAATGAGGACATACAGCTTACAATCCCTCTGATTCCGTTTGGCTGTCCTTTCAGAGAATTAAAGGAAGTCCAGCTTTATACTCTATGCAATGTGGTACAGATAGCATTGGTAAAGAGCCATTGGTAGGCAGACTGCTATTACCTCAGTATACAAAATAATTAGTTTTCGTTTTGTTGTTTAGCCAAATTAATTTCTTTAGAGATGCTAAATATGCAGCATGCCAGGATTTTTGAACATATTTTTGTAGCAAATTACATTATTTTTTAAGCAAACTGTTGCCAACTCACACATCCAACGGACATGGAGCAACATTTACATCGATTTGGAGTTGTTTCTGGCCACTTGGCAAATGTAAGTCAATAGTCACTCCCCCTTTAACTTAGTTTTGGGTTTGAAAACGTGCCACCAATTTCACCAGATAACTGCTAACTTGTGTGCGTTGGTGCTGGGCAGGTATAGTAGTGTACAGCAAAAAAAACAGCTTCCTGCAACTGCTGGAAACGAGTAAAGTTGTGGGTCAAAAAAACCAAAACAATTAGCTTAAAGATGCTAACAGCGCTCCGTGAGCTGTGAAAGTGCAGCATTGAGCGTGGGTTCATCATTGAGAACGACTCCTATAATTATCATTGTCATTTGACCCACTGTTCATATAAAAATATAGTGTTTAGTGCAGCTTTAATGTTGCTTGCTTGATCCCTTAAGACTGTAGACTGTAGTCCCACAGGTGCTAAAGGAAAACAAATCCATCACAAACATCTTATTTTCTAATTTTGTTGGGGCGTTTGTGTCACACCTGTGCATTGATAAGGGATAGGTTTTTTAGGCACAACAGAAATGTAGCTGAATAGTATGCTAATCCCCTCCACTGCTAATAGGGAAATGGGGAACAGCTGCAGTATCAGGTGGATGATCAGGTAATGAGGTGGGAAATCTCCAAAGTACCAGCTGCTGTACAGTAGGGGAATGGCAGGGGCTGAAATAAAAGGATAGTTGGTATGCATGGAAGTGGCACTAATTGCTATAGTTCTAATATTGCCAATGTGGCCTCAAACACAGCCATGCAGGGCATTCACATTCTACTACAGACAGTAATCCATGCGCTGAAAGGCAGATATTCCTCTCTGAAAATAAACTAAGGCTCGGATGATTTATTGAAACTATTATACTATTGCATTTCTTTTGTCTTTGATGCACCTTACATCTGTGATAGAAATGAGTTGAAGCAGATGAGACAGAACATAAGGACAAAGTGTCGTTGCCTCCTTGCTTTGTGTGCCAATGAGTACAGATCAGTCACTGGGGTTATTATCTTCTCCATCATTGTAGCAATCAACAGAAAACAAACATTTTAATAGGCGTCTGATTTGTAAACACTGAAGTCAGCAACTATTCAAAGAAACATCTCATAAACATATCTTCACAAAAATGACAACAACTATGCTCAAGGAGAGCCAATAACGTAAAGAAACAATCCATCAAGCAAACTATTATATTCTTTAATTGTATAAAAGCAGGTGATATGTTTGTAGAAAGTTTTAGAGGGGAAACATAAGGTGTTTTTGTGTGTTGTTGCAGGTCATTTGCTCAATCAGTGAAATTGAAAAACAGGAGTGCCTCCTTATGAGAGCAGCAACTGGTCTCCCCCAAGTATATGATGGAAAGGAGTAAAACTGATCAATAGATGACACTGTTTTAAAGTTGGCGTGCGTATATGAGAGCATGTGTGAGCTAATTACTGTAGTTAAGTATCTTAAAATAGTTATTTACTTACTTTTTACTGAGTATTCTTGGAATGGTTGCACCTGTTTAGCTCACCCTGCGCTTACTTGAGCAGATGGTATGTTCCAGTTTAAATGAGGCTGAGGAGGGAACCACTCAGTCACTCCTCTGTAGTGGAGGGGAGGCTGGCATTTTGCTGTGGGTTTTATGTTTGGGTTTTACTTTACTTTTGCTGGACATAGTTTTTTTATATATATATTTGTATATTATTGTTTTAGCTATAGCCCAGTTAATAAATCGCTGCCCCCACTTGCTCAACACTCCATTCAAACGTTACCAATGCCACATACCATCTACCACCCTTATGCAATGTCAGCACTACAGTGCTTGTGCAAATGAATTGCAGGTTTAAGTCATTTTCTGTTCTTTGTTATCCAGACAAAAATTAAATTTCACACAGTATTCATTTTCAACAGAATCCATTATATATTTCCAGTCTTAGCTTTGCCGTCCATTCAAAATAAGCCACATGGGATTTGTACTGTGAGCCAGTATAGGTGCTAATGACCATTGATCTGTAATGATTATAAGCCAAGCCAACTGTCTTTAGCCATAGTGGGATACACCAGAGACCTAGTCCATGAGCGAGGGTGGATGCAGCATGTGCGAAAGGATCTGATGTCCGGTGTATAATCCATTTTACGAGAGACATTTTCATTTTGTTGCATCTTATTTTAAATTAAGAATTAATCTAATTTTAAATTTCTTTTAAATTGTCTTAATCTGGTTCAAGTTGATCATAATAGTAAAGCAAATTCCTTGTCAGTACTGACTTGGCAATAAAACTGATTCTGATTCTGACATGAACTATTACGTGATACTCATAATTAATGACTACACAGTAGGTCCTTATCAGTCATAAACTGGCATCAGCTGTGGGAAAATACAATTTACAACCTACTAACATTGCATGGGAGCTAATCCACAGTCTGCATATCTACATGCTACCTTGATTCATCACTGGAAGATGCAGCAGCTTGTATTTAATATTGTACAGATGGTGCTTACCATTGTGCTCGGGAACTTAATACAGCAATTTAGAGTGGGTAAGCCCAGAGGCTTGTTCCTCTCCTGTAAGGACGACCAGCGGCACCAAAATATCTCTGCAATGCCAGGACGGCGACGTGCCTTTGGAAGTGTGTTAAGAATAGACCCACAATGGGGCTCACTCCCGTCTTCTGTTGTCTGAGGACAGACAGTTGTCTGCAGGGGACAGAGGAAGAGGTAAGACCGAGTATTTACATGGGTCTTTCAGAGACTTGGGTGACTCAAATGGATCACGTTGGATTTTCCCTACCGGAACCTGGCACACATTCCCTCTAGGAGAAAGAGAGAGAGAGTTTTTTATTTATATTTTGGGGGGCCTTGAGTGAAGCAAGCATGGCGGGATCTCTGAGTGCCTCTGAGGTCATCTTCATCTCTGTCGGTCACAGCATCACTTTGATGGGTGAGTTGGCCTCACTGACACATTCCCTGGTATCTGTGTTATGTTGGTGTGCAGTGAAATGTTTTGGCTTTTCTGCAGATCTATAAACCTCAAGGTGAAATCTCAAACAGGCCCTTTTTTGCTAATATCTGCGCCTTGAGTTTTTTGTTGCAAGCTTTGCCTTATTTCATGAATCATTGTCAAATCAGCACATTTTTTAATCCCAATGTGCTTATTTTTCAGGAAAGATGTGGCTCATCCTGATGATTTTCCTGCGGGTCCTGATCCTCCTCTTTGCTGGTTATCCTCTCTATCAGGACGAGCAGGAGCGATTTGTGTGTAACACTATTCAGCCCGGCTGCGCCAACGTGTGCTATGATCTATTTTCTCCCATCTCTCTCTTCCGCTTCTGGCTGGTGCAGCTCATTATCTTGTGTCTCCCCTACATCATCTTTATCATTTACGTGGTCCATAAGGTCTCGAATGACCTCACTGTGGACTTGAACTCCTCGGGTCATGCCAAAGCCTCGCCGTTGTTTAAGACCAACCAGGAGCCGTTCAGCAAGGCATCCGTAACCAAGATGCCTCTGGTGACTGAGCGAGGATGGGTCCGGTGCTTCACGGGGGCCTACATCCTCCATCTGATGTTCAGAACACTGCTGGAGGCAGGGTTTGGGGCAGCGCACTATTATCTGTTTGGTTTCTACATCCCCAGGAGGTTCCTGTGCCAGCAACCTCCGTGCACTACCCAGGTGGACTGCTACATCTCCAGGCCCACCGAGAAGACTGTGATGCTCAACTTCATGCTCGGTGTGGCTGCTCTTTCCCTTCTCCTAAACGTGTTGGATTTCATCTGCGCCATCAAGCGGTCGGTTAGGCAGAAGAGCAAGAAGAAGGTGATGTTGGAGAAGATTTATGAGGAAGAGCAGTGTTTCCTTTCAGGCAGAGGAGCCTCCAGACGAATGGACCCGAATGCCTCCATGGCTCAACCGGATCTAGAGGCAGAGGCTTGTCACGCAGGGAGTTTCCGGAAGAGGCAAGGCAGCAAGGGCTCTGGTGGAGGGGGTGTGCTGGCTTTAGGTCAGGAACCACCCTGCCTGGAGCGCTCCTCTCTTCCACGCTCTCCAGGACCTCCAGGCTGCAACACTAACGGGAACAATGGCTACTCTTTTTCCCAAGAGGAGGCTCTGGAAAGGAATGGCAGCGAGGTGGCTCTCTGCCCCCCAGAGCCAGTGGGTACGCCCAGATCCATTCGTGTGAGCAAACGCAGTCGACTCAAACCGCCACCTCCACCTAGACGGGACCTTGGGTCTTCCCCTGCGGAGCCAGCAGGGCCCTTCGGGGACGTTTCCACAGCAACAACGATCTGTACCAGAAAGGTGGGTCAGTATACGTTGGTTGAGCTGGGTAGCGGGGCAGAGTTACAGACCAGTGATGATGGGCAAGAGAAAAGATCAGAGTGGGTGTGATGGTTGGATTGCTTTATTTCCAGGTTATTTTGGAACACAAGGATGGGACGAAAAGATTTGAGAGCAATATGAGAAACAAACAGAGATAACCCAGGGCTTACACAGTGGCAACAACTGTCGGAGCTGACATCCTGCCATGCTCCGCACCTCGTTTTGAAATGCAGACTGCACTGCCACTCAAGGAGAATCCAAAACGGAAATGCGTTCACCAGACACCTTTTAGACTCATGAGGCATAATCACATTTGCTGTGATTTCATCACGCCATCAGATCACATTGCCTTTGAGGAGCAGTAGCTGAGTGATGCAAAGCGACAAGAATCCAAATCCTGAATGGGACCTCTCTTAACAAAACAAGTAAAGAATGACAGGACACTCTAGCCTTGAACAAACCTCAGCCTTGAGAAAATCTAAAAGAGAGCAGTCCACCTGTTTCTTCCCTTGTTGGCTTTTACCCCCTACCTCCCTGGACACACTGTCTATAAACAAAGACAGGCCTTGACCTGTCCCACATATCCAAGCCCACCTACCACCACATGATACCACGGTCTCTTTTGTGTTTGGATCACTGAGGTCAAAGGACATGGAGTAGTCTCCAGGCCCTGCGCTTGGGGGGACCTTTTGGAATCAGAGGGTCAAGCCCAAATGAAAGGCAATAATCTGACTAAGGTGGTGTTATTTAACTCACGGAATGGAAAAGGATTCCTCTGTCAGAAGTGAAGGACACTACGAAGTCCCCAGAAAGCATAGACTCACAAAGCAATTATGTTCCCCCATAGGGGCTCTGTATTTATGGAGACGGCTTGTCACTCTATTTCAGGGCCTCGCGGAGCTTAGGAGGAATACAAGCCTGAACATACACTGTGACTAGAAATAGAGCAGGGCGGAGCGCTGCAAAGGAGCGGAGTGGCCCGTTGCCCTTCAGGATATCTCCTCTCCGCTTGCTTTCACCCTTGATCAAAGCTCAGATGAATGTGGTTCAGACACCAGCTCCCACTGTGACACACGTCACAAGACAGTATAGTTCAATTAGCTTGTTCCTTTGCTGAAATGTTTCCAGATTTTTTTTAGCAGCAGTGTAACCTGTCAGTCTACTTTCGTGAAGTCTCTGGACTACTTTATACAGGTGATTGTGAAGAGACTCCCACAGTAAATCAGTGGCATCACAGAAAGACTTCCACGCTCTATAGCTGAGGGGCCAGTCTCTGTGTAAACGGATAGCTCTTGATCTTCCTCCTCTTGTGGTCTCTTTGAAGGTGACAACAAAAGCCTCGTATCTCACCTATCTACTGAGGGCTGCACCCTGACTGTCATAAGAGTGACCACAGGGGGTTTTCATGAGACCACAACAGGTCTAATGGTGCCGCACCTCCTCCATACACAGTGTTTAGTGTAGAAGCCAAAGCTGGACTCAGTTATACTTGTGTGCATTGCAATTCTGTCCTTTAAGGTCTGGGCAGATTGCAAAAATGTTCTTGTAAATGGTATAATGAAGCTATTTTTTTTAATAAAAAAATCAAATGTTCTTGTAATCTTCCAATACAGTATCAAATAAATGTATGTACAGTTTCATACGCTATTGTATAGTTTCTTTATGAAGTGAAAATTCTTTGATAGTTTGTTTGATCTCTTATGTCTATGTATCATTGACTCTAGACGATGACATTGACGACTTGAACTTTTCAAGGCACTTTATTGTAACTATTCTTGTTTGATCCAGTCCATTGGGCTGCAGTCGCTTTACCAATATTGTAGTTTGAAATCATGCTGCCCTCCAGTGACGCAAAATGTGAAATGCTGCCCTATATCGAATCCAAAACTTGAAGTCTGATGCCATCCGGCATTGTGATGACAGATTGTAATATGTGAATACATCTATCTTCATAAAACATTTATGTTGTGACTCTTTCCATCAATATATCAGGCCAATCTGTTAGACAAATTTTAAAAACTTTTTTTTCCCTCCTGAATTTCCTGTGCTGTAGATTTTCTAAACATTATTGAAGTGACCCCTTCCCACAATAAGTGCAATGTCACTTCATTTGCTTTATTAGGCAGCAGTTCTTTCCTTTTGTGTATTTCAGACCGTCCTGATTAATAATAACCTGTTAGGTAAATTTGGCAGCTTGAGAGGCTGGGGCACTCAGAGTACAGTAAAAAATAAGCCACACCTTGCAGCATATACGGGTTTTAGGGTTCTTAAAGCTGTTTTTTTTTTAAATGCAGACATGCAGGTCAGAGTTGCAGGTAGGATCGGATTAACCTGCCCTGGCCAAAAATCAGCTGTGGGCCCATATCAAGCCCCTCCTAGGTGTTCTGCCATGTGTTTAGAGTCACTGTTAACCTTTTTAATATGAAACCCCAATCTGTGCCTGATCTAAACTAAGTCCTTGAGTCCTTAAACCCTAATTTCTAAGAAATTTATATAAGGAATAAATGCCATTTAAGACGTATTTGAATCCTTTTCTGGCAAGTTAGGCGAGTGGATTATTAGTTTTTTCCCTTAATTACCCATTTAGTTTGCAGCACTGTTTGCAGCGGTCAATGTCAGCCTTTAGCTTGTTGCTGCATGTAAAATGGAATGCAGAAAATCTAGCATGCCTGCTGTCACAGGTGTGTCCCATGCTGCTGATTATGCTGCCTGACATCAAACAGAGCAGCAGCGAGGAGGCTTGAAGCATAGGGGGCTGTCCCAATGCTCATGTTCAGTTGTTGATAACCCAACCATAGCCTGTCAAAACCTGCTCTGCCGTGTCTTTCCCAGGGGTTGTTGCATAGACGCGTTATTATGGAACCCATGTAACTTCTAGGAAAGGCCCGCCCTACGAAGCAGCTCGATTGGTTGGGGTTAGGCGTTGACCTCGAGTGGTTAAGGTTAGGATAGATGATTGGTCAGGGGATAGGACCTGAACAAATCGGGTTACGTTACCTTGCGTAAGTAGCCTGGAAATCCAGACCCAAATCCGAAAGATTAAGGGTCTGGCAATGAGTAATGAAAATGGCCCAACTCAAGGGGCTGGTAGATTAAACTCTTGCCGTATCCGGTCGGCAAAACAGCAAAAACATCCTTCATGCAAAGGAACGATTTGAGCGCCGTCTTCTGTTCCTCTTTTAGATAAAAAACCAAGTCCAACTCGTTCATTGTAGCGGCCAAAGCCGTTTCAAACAACTGGTGTTCATCCGTAGCCATCTTGCAATGTTTACTAATGACTTCAACGTCGCAGCGCTGTCGTCATCTGTTTAGCTCGCCTCTGGCCCGCCTATATCAGATACACCGATGTGATTGGTGCAGCTCGGCTACAAGGGCATAGTTAATGAGCATCATTACTGAATGCCAGAGTGACTCACTGAGCAAATTCAAATTGTGCTCTTGCGTAAATTCTGGATTTCCAGGGTATTGCGTAAGCATGTACACCTGGCAAATGGTAGTGTGTGAATGCTATTGAAGGACGGGCCTTTCCTAGAAGTTGCATGGGTTCCATAATAAAGCTGCATAGACTGTATGAAGTGAAGCTAAAACATGCTGAGCACCCCCTGGTGGCTGCCCGCAGTAAAGGTTATAAACCCTGTCCCCTCCATGTTAGCAATTGGACATAAAATAAGATAAGCTTTTTTGTCCCGAAGGAAATTTGTCTTGGGCAAAGAGAAGCGCTGGCAACAGCTGCATACACACACATACACCAGACATTAACAGACAGTAAGCACATAACAATGTTTAACAAGTCAACAATGTGCTCTAGGATGAACAACGAATCAATAAGATCATATTGCACAGGCCCTGATACAGTAAAGTACTGCACTGTCCCATAATAAAGTCAGTTACACGTAATATGGGATATTCCCAAACAAAGGATGCAAAGTGTGCATATAGGAATTGCACATAGTGAGTAAACATACACAGGTTACATTGGTTAAGGCCAAAAAATTATTATAGTAATGAGAACAGGACTGGTTGATGAGCCAAATCTCATAACGTTACAGTCTATGGGCCAAACTGGATGAACTGGATGAAGCATAGTGTGGCTTTACTTACGTACAGAGGGAGGAAGTGGAGACGCGTCGTCCATCTTTATATACAGTCTATGGTCTTTAAAGCCAGTTACAGGCCTACAGCTCCTTTTCATGTCAGCCTAAACCATTTACTATGTTTGATTCATCCTACTATGGATCTGTGTTTTCTTCTTCATTCTCTGTCTCAAATGTCAGAGACCAAAGAACTTTCCTCCAGGGCCTACTTCATTACTGTTATAGATACTGAGGAACCTGTTGAACCTCAGCCTGGACAACCCCATGAGGGACATTGAGAGGGTAAAAAAACACTGACGGGACTCGTAGCCTTTCATTGTTATGCTACTGACTGATCATCATCAGCCACACACATTCACGCCTAGAAGCTGTAACGTTACCTAGAAGCACAACAGAACTTACTCACACAGAGTGAGTATTCAGTGTGTGTAAGCAGCTCCATGGCAGAGTGGCTTCTAGCGTGTTGCCTTCCCTAATAAAACTGTGAAGGGTATGAATTGTGCATTGCCTTAACTGACACTCACTGACTATAAATGCTAGTTATGAATTCATCTAAGAATATTAGCTGTTTTTTTTGTTTTGTTGTTATTGTGTGTATAGAAGGTTAAGACAAAACATGTGTGAAGGCCACTATATGGCTACTAGCAAAGTTTACTATAATAATAATAATAATGTAAATTACATTTGGCCATTTACTCTACAATATTGAAATAGGTTAGACATGTCAATATTCGTAGTAGCTGATTTTTAAAGGTTAGTCATCTTCATGGGTGTGAATTAAAAGCAGATCCATTGCATGTTGCAAATTAAAAGCTTCTTACTGTGCTTTCCCTAGCTGAGGCAGTGCTATGGAAACGTTAACGTTTGTGTCCGTTAACGTTTGGGTCCGTAAACGTTAACGTTTCGGACCCAAACTGGCCGTAGTCATCAATGGGTCCAGGCCATGTAAGAGTTACTTGTGAGTTGGCAGAGAAACTCCAATTTCTCCTAAATAATGCCTGGCAGACAGAAATGTGGACCCGAGTTTGAGACTCAGACTCGAGTAGCACTTAAGTTGCACACACAGTGACTTCAGACTTGACTTGAGACTCGTCTTTGAAATACTTCAGACTTGACTAGGACTCGAGATGCGGGACTTGTGATTTATCTTTATTTTTCGGAAACGTCTGATGAACTGGATGTTACTCCCCTCCCTGCGTAACTTGTAACCTACCTACGTAACACTCGGCCACACACGAGAGAGAAGACAACCAACATGTCGACCACACCGGCAGCTGCTGTGCCTTCATCAGAGGCTTTGGCTTTAAAAACTTAAGACAACAAGGCCCAAACAAAAGAAGCGCTGAATGCTAAATGTGTGATATCAAGATAAAGGATTCTGGATCAACCACATCTAATTTAATCAGATACCTGAAAACGCAACCTGATAGGTAAGCAAACATGTTTAGCTCAGCATTGGCCGTCGAACGTCAGCTTGCTTCTTGCTTTAGCCACGTCCTACGGGAGGTTAACTCCGACTGTCGTCCACTAGATGTTACGAAAAGATGAATGAGCGTTTGTTTGTTTGCCGTAAAAATTGTTACGTAATAATTTACCGGCTGCAATACTTTGAATTCCTTATATATAGCTATGCAGTGTTCTGAGCAGCCTGGATGGAACGCAGCAGGGGTTACAACACTCAGTATAACCACGAGAGACTTGAGATTTGACTTGGATTCTAGCTGAAAGACTTGAGACAGGTGGCAGGTGATTGGATAAACCATCTGTCTATCAGTCCGCCATTGTTGTTTTAAACAAACAGTCATGGCCGTCACACACCTAAACCCGGCCCGTAGCTGCCAGTAGCTCCTCACCGGACGCTGATTGGTGCTGTAAGCTGGTAGTTCCAACGCATTAGGTTGGAGCCTGACAAGATGGATTTTTGTGATTTTCGATCCCGCAATTCTTGCGTGATCTCATGATATCGTGACAATCCAGCTACCTTGCAAGGTAAACCAGGAGTTGAAGCATTGGTGATGTTACAGCTGCAATTGTTTCACTGCCATGTTTGATTGTTGGTTGCAATCTTGTTTTCTCGCTGAACTGGTAGTTTGAGAAAAATTCAGCAGCATTTTACAACTCAATTGGGTTGAGTCTGTCCCTTAACTTGACTACTTTGCTCAATCCATCTTAATAAGGTAGCCAGTTTAAAAGTTAAACCTCCTCAAATGTAAGTTTAAAGTTAATACTGGATCACAGTTTAAATTGGAGTTTAAAGTTTTGGTGCAACAGAATACAATTTAATCTAGATTTAGAGTAACGACTAAACTGACCTTTAAAAACATTTTTAACCTAGTTTATAAGTTTGCCGCAACACAATTTAACGTTAAACCATGATTTAAAACAGGTTTAAAAAGGAATCCTGATTGGTGCAACCCAGCCTTAAGGATTGCCTCTTTAAGAAATTAAGAAATATATTGTATACTACATATTTTCCTTTTTTGTTGTTTTAATAATGTTTTAAACTGTTTAACTGGTAGTATTAATCAGTCAAAACTCTTAATGTCTAGTTAATGGCTCCCTCTAGTGGACAGAATTGAGTATTCTGTTTAATAAAGTTTTATTTCTGTACATCAGCAGTATGGCACAGGCTGCTTCATGGGGGAAAAACATTGTATAGTGGTGATTGGAGGAACGTATGTTATTATGGAGTATAAACTGTAGATGAAATATGTATTTTGATATATTGGATGATCAACAATAATAAAGCATTCTGATTTGGTTTAATGCAACGTACAAGGCCTTTGACTTTCGGTGGAAGGAGCTAACTGAGTTTGCCTGTGGTTGAGCTCAGGTGCGGTGTGACACTCATTTTACAGCATAATATTAATAATAATAATAATAATAATAATAATAATAATAATAATAATAATAATAATAATAATAATAATAAAAGGTTTGTCCTTTAATACCATATTACATGTTAATTAATATTTTTTTTTAAACAACCTTACAATTCTTTGTAAATAATGCAAAAATGCTGTATTTAAAAAAGGAGATGTGACCTATTGAGACAGCAAAGAACTACCTAATGACCATTGATATGATGGGGCTGAATTGTTTTCAATAAATACAATTTAAAATTCAAATGGTTTGGCTAAATTATGTGTGATTTTATTTCACTTGACATTAGAGTAACAGATACAGTTTGTACATAGAAGTAGGACCACCCTTTTTTTATTCTTTTTTTTTAAACTAAACGACAGCATCACTCTCATTGGCTGCTCATAGTCTGATTGTTCTGCTGCTATTTATTATCAGAACCGTGACATCACACCCATTTTCGGTGATGAGTGTGGCCGCGTTTGTTGCGCTAAGATCGCCCCCTAATGTGACCCTACCCAGAGTGAATCTGGCAAAACACTCTGCGCTTCAGATGAAAGAAGTTTTCCTTTTGTGTGGATGTCAGTCAGTCAGTGAAGGACTGAGGGAACACAGTGTTCTGCCGCTGTGTGTATGTGTGTGTGGAAGTAGGGGGGGGGTCCTTGGATTGGAAGGGGCAGCAGGGGTGCACTGTAAGGACTACTAAACCACAGAGGCATTGTCACTGTGCCAACGGGGAGCCGGCTTTTTATGCTCATATCTTTGTGAGTCTCAGTCATAGTGCTCAAGTTAATCATTTATTGGTGAAGAACTGCATGACCGACCAATATTAATTGTCTATTATTTTTTTTTTTTAACCAAACTGCAACAGCCTTGATGACGTCCAAGTCCCATTGAAACTATAACCATGAAGCCGGAGCGCTGAACCCCTCTATTTTCCAACATCTGCCGTCTGAAATGGCCAGCTGGGAATAATGTGCCTGAGCTGGAGGTCAGGAGCTTCCTCATTAATCTAAATGGGTCACAGAAACCCGGGGTCACTGTTATGCTTTATGCATGGAAGAATACACTCGTGGAAACTCTGGGGTTTTAGTGCTATTGTTCATCTTCCACTGACAAAAGTAATCTGGAAAATAAAGAGAAATGATAGCAACTAGCATATTTATGAAACCTAATTTAATCACGTGTCGGTGCTTTGAACTACAGTTTTGATGTACATGCTTTTTGGTAACAGAGCGACAAAAAAAAAACTGTAAAAGCAACATATAATTGACTAGTTTTGGCACAATTTTATTCTTAACATTGTTAAGTTTTGTTTTTGTAACTTATGTTATCACCCACATGACATACTAAACAATGGTCTGATATAGTTGTTGTAATCTTTAATACAAAAACGACTAATGCAGATCACAAGCTGCTGTCCACAGCTGCAATATCCTCCTGATGAATGAAGAGATAAAAAAAAATCCCCTTCTCTACCTTCTCCCAGATGCATCGTAACGATCAATAGTATAAAAAAGCATGACGTGCCTATCATCCTTCTACTCTCCTCTGTGTCTGCCTACCATCAAACGCTGCCATTAATATTTGATAGACAACAATGTCAGATTGTTCCTCCTGACCCCACAAATGAGGCTTTACACATCTGTGTACAGAGAGTGATGGGAAATGGCAACAAGACAATTCAATCAGTTGCATGGAAGGTCATCTCCTGGATTTATACACGGGTTGATGGATTTATTTGTTACCAGATTTGCTTATTACACCTCTGCACCAATGCAGCCCAGTAATATCCCTTACAAATGTTATGGGCCACAGGTAGCAGTCGAGAACAAGCACTGACAAGATCAGATAATTGGCATGTCCATAAAATCCTTCCTAATAAAAGTAAACCATGAAGTCAGACTTGACATGGACTATTACCAGTTAATACCCAACCATTCGGAGAGCCCTGCCCTGTCTGTGTGAATGGCTCTCTCATACTTTCTCCTGTAAACCGCACTGAACTGGGTTGCTAACCCCTGTGGAGGAAACAGGCAGTTACCTTTTAATTACAATGTGTGTGCATACTGGCCAAGCCAGGTCCTAATGCTTTAAGTGCCTGGACAGTTGGTTTGTGGAGCCAGGTAGTTGGGTATTATCGAAGGGGGGGTGGAGATGGGTCAGGGTGATGTGTTTAGCAGTGAATGTCAATTTTAAAATCTAATGAATGGTCTTCAGAGTGGTTCTGAACTTTGACTTACGTGTCATAAAATTCTCATTAAAAGTAGCTTATAGACTTATAAGCTAATAGTAACTTTATTTGTGATTTGTCAGTTCTGACTGCAGTGACTCAGAAGTGTTCACAGATCATAATGGCCTAGACTATTAGGATGACAATAACAATATATGCCGTTTGGGATACTATAAATGCTACACCATTTTGTAAACATAGTCATACTGAGAAATGCAGAGAGAGTTGGGTGGAGCTGATAGTCTTAATTACCTTTGTAGCAACTCATTTGGCAATGGCTTCAATGTAAGCTTTAACTTTAAACATGCTTATTTTTAGACATCATGACTCCAGAAAAAACGTATTCATGTTTACTAATGATTCTTAGTAATGACTACTAATGTAAAGTTGACTTGTCTACTGCATCAACTTACCGCTCTGTGTTAATACAACTTGACCTGTTAAATTTCACCTTGTGTAAAAACTTAAACGGTTTAAGACAACGGGTTTCCACGCAAATTTATAGTAAAGTCAACTAATTTGGGATAACAGTGTATCATCATACACATGTGTGTAGCTGCTACCTCTACTGAAGAGGTTTATGTTTGGCTCTTATTCCTGATTCTAAGATTAGGAGCAAAATGACATCATTCTGAGAATTTGGACACCCCAGAGTTTTAAGTGAGGAGGCTTGTGGAGGTGTGCAGTTCTGCTTCTGCCACTAGGTGGGGCTGCATATTAATGTCACTGCTAAGAGGCTGCCAGTGAGCTCTAGAGCTACACATAGACTGAGGTTTTCGTGGTAAAAATGAGAAAAACAAACTGCAGGACTGAAAGCAACCGTGACAACTTGATGGGAATATAGCAGCAATGGGTCCGATCATGAACTTGCATGCTAGAATAAGTTGTTTACCAAACAGAGAGCAGTACAATATTTACATTTTCCATGAAGAGTTAAACTCCCAATCTTGATCTTCACTGACTTTAACAAACTACTCAAAACTGTTGATGAGCTACGTGGAAGAACAACGCTAAAGAAGCCGCTCTTTTGATCTTAAGAAAAGTACATTTTTGTTATGACTTCCATCTTCATTGCCTGGTGTCTCTGCTGACAGCACTGATGCAGGATTTATATGGCTGATTTATTACACTCCCAACAGATGCACATGTCTGCACTACTGTGAAAAAGAAGCTTTGGGGGTTTACATCTTCAGTCTAAGTGCAAAGGAATACAGCAGGAACAAAGCAGTCACTACAAAGCCCACTGTCACTATTGACCAGAAAATCAAAGGCATTTCTACGCTGGGTTACAGTGTATCATCTTATGCCAGCGCATTGGGTTAATTGGGACCCAACCAGATACATTTGTAGCAAAAAAAATGCCTCGATTAGGGGGCCCTAAGATGTGAGATCATGTGAACAGACCACCTGTGGGGCTTTCATTGCTATTTCAATATCATTCATGTCAAGGCCCCTGCACTCGCTGACACAGCTTGAGCCGAGGGAGAAGATGTTTCAATTCAGCCTCTGCGAAAAAAAAAAAACCAAACACAAGACGCAGGGGCTCTGGCAGGTTTCAGCGCTGACAAACTCAGAAAGGCGAGGGGTTCCAAAATGCTCTTTCAATTGTAGGACGTCAAAGCATCCAAATGGGGACGTTTAGAGGGAACCTTGGCACATCAGACAGACACTCCTAATACACACCACCTTTATACTAGGCTGTTAAAAAGGAAAGATCAAAGTTTCTGCAGATGAAAAGGGTCTGTTCCCTGCATTTATACCCCCATTCACCCACTCCCTCTTTTACTAAATTAAGAAAGCGGGCTTCGGCAGGCATGTGAAGAGGACTTCAACAATTATGGAGATGCTCCAACTCAACCCCTGCCTCTAATTAGCGGTCTCTGATGGTTAAAAGGGCTTCCTTTTTAGCCAGGACTCTCAAAAACTGCTATTCCTGCTGCCATCCTCAACACGGTGACCACAAGGAACCACAAGATATGCCTGCACAGGCTTGAAAACCGAACAGCCTCCTTTGCCTGGGAAAACACTGCAAAGTTACACAGAAGTTGAGATTTATCAAAGGTTTTATTGTCAAAATAAAGGTCATATTTGCTTTCTCACAAAAAGAGACATCTACACTTTGTACAAATTTACAATAGCTTATAAAGTTTTCTTTTATACACAAATGTACACTTTTTTTTTTACATAACTTTTTATATAAATACATTTGAAATTACAAAATGAACGACCCGTAAAACACTTGGGCACTATTAAGGCTTAATGTAAACCATCTTTGAAATGATTGAATTATACAATGTTATCTGGCACTATGTAGATAAAATGGCAATAACAACCCAAAATGCTCTTTGTATGAAGCTAGTTAGGAACAAACCGGTGTCTCTGCCTACAACAAGTAATGCCCAGGTTGCGTAAAAAGCTACAGTCTGTACCTCTAATACATATAAACAGGGAGGAATTAACCTGTGTGAATGCCAGGTACATTGTTTCAACCAGCTCTCCCCACAGAGGTGTGTAGATGTTTGGGAGAATGGGGGGGGGGGCACCTCAGCAGCAGTTCATTACTATGCAAATTGCTTAAGACAGGGAGTGATGGGTTATCTCCCAAACAATTAGCAGTCCCCATAAGATGCTTTTTTTTTTTTCCTTCCTCATTCAAACCTGGGACAATGGCATCTGCTTGGGGCAAGACACGGAGCTGGCCGTTCCTGACCTCCACGTTAGTCCTGTGCTCACGTCGCTGTACATGGAGCCACTGGTGCCTTTACTGCCCCAGCAGCACCTGGTGCAAAAAGTCCTCCAGGAGTCCAAAGTTTTACCAGACCAGATCCACACTCCGGAAGTGATGCCCACCAGAAGGCACATAAAGTACTTTAACATAAACACGGCGTAGTCCGGACTCCTGCGATCCCCCTCTAACAAACAGTTGGAGCAGTTGTGTGTGATCTCCCAGCTCTGCCTGTTGTGCTGCTCATAAAAGTAACAGGCGACTATGATGGTGGCTGGCACCGTGTAGAGCACTGTGAAGATGCCTATTCGAATCATCAGCTTCTCTAGTTTGTCAGTTTTGGTGCCACCTTGTTTGATGACGCTGCGGATCCTGAACAGGGACACAAATCCGGCCAGGAGGAACATAGTGCCTATGAATAAATAAATCACCAAAGGGGCTAAAACGAAGCCCCGCAGGTTGTCCAGGTTCTGGTTCCCCACGTAGCAAATGCCAGCCACCGAGTCTCCGTCCACGGAGCTCAGCGCCAGGACGGCAATGGACTTCATGCTGGGGATGAGCCAGGCGGCCAGGTGGAAGTACTGGGAGTAACTGGCGATCGCCTCGTTGCCCCACTTCATCCCGGCTGCGAGGAACCAGGTCAGAGACAGGATGACCCACCAGATTGAGCTGGCCATGCCGAAAAAGTAAATAAGGAGGAAGACCACAGTGCAGAGTGCGGGGCCGGTGGTCTCATAGTGGATGTGCTCCACATCGAACTCCCGGTTGCACGCCACGTTCTCGTGCCCGGCGATCAGTCTGACAATGTAGCCGGCTGACACAAACATGTAACAAGCTGAGAGGAAGATGATTGGTCTCTCTGGATACTTAAACCGCTCCATGTCGATGAGGAAAGTGGCGACCGTGGCAAAAGTTGACACGAAGCACAACACGGACCAAAGTCCTATCCAAAAGGCGGTGAATGCTCTCTCGTCGTGCGTAAAATAAGGGTTGTGGCACGGCATGGCGCAGTTCGTGATCTGACCCGTTTTGACACGGTTATAGAGTGGGTGACGGTCCGTGTTCACCGGCACCATAGGCTCCAAACACTTGCACCCCGGCTCACATGGGGCGGCAGGCGGCTTGTATTTCCCAGGCGCGTCGGGTCGGCTGGGCTTATTTTTAGGTGGATTGTTACCCTTACCGGGATGGTTGGTGGGTTTGGAGAGGACAGGAGAGACCGTAGTGGAATCGGTTCTGTTGTAGTCCATGCACAGAGTGTCTGGGTTGCCTTGCACCGGCAGCAGGTCGCACTTCATCCTGTCCGGCCACGGGAAGCCGTATTGCCTCATGAGAGGCGCACAGCCAGCCCGGGCTCTCTCGCACACGCTCCGGCACGGCGGGAGAGGTTTCTTATAGTCCTCCAGGCAGATCGGGGTGTACATGCTGCACAAGAAGAACTTCAGGTCAGGTGAACACTGAATCTCGACCAGAGGCCAGAACTGGTGCACCTCCAGTCCAGCCTCGTCCTGCGTGTCGTGGTTAAACTGGTTAGGCATGTAGGTGTAGTTGTAGCCGATCCCCTTACACAGGGGCACGGCTATCTCCTGGCAGGTGATCTCCTTGGCCGTGGTGCAGCTGGATCGGGGCAGGAGAGCAAGTGAGAGGAGCAGGTAAATCCCAAACAGGTCCATCCCTCCGGCGCGTTGTATCCCCCTTCTTCTGCTCGGGCAACAACAGAAATAAATCCTCTCAGCCGTCTGCTTTTGCCTCTGGTCCGGTTAGATGTTGCGCAGCGAGCCCATTTCGCTTCTCTCAGGATCTTGCACGGAGTTGCAAGCAATGGGCAAGCCGTGTTTACTTTCAGCTGAGGAAGAGTAGGAGGAGGAGGAGGAGAGAAAACAGGCTTCAGGGCGGCGAGCAGCAGTCAAGATGGCTGAGAGGAGAATCCACCTTCTTCTGGAAACTGCTTTCAGTATCCTCAGACAGTATGTTATTAAAAACGAAAAACAAATGCGACTGTCCGATCGCTACAAACGGAAAAATGTGGGCCTGGTTTCTTTTCTTCAAAACACAGCGACTACATTCAGTCGGCTCGTCCCACCTTAGTCCCGGTTCCCATACAAATCAACGGCTTGGAGACGAAGCTATGCCAATATATACCAGAGCCTGACAGGCGACACCCCCCAGAGCCGCTCCTCCAATCACAGAGCGGCAGGGGCGGTGCTTTCCAGCAGTCAATCAAGTGTTTACCTCAAGATTTTTTGTTATATGGCTCATGACCACACTAGTTTTGCTAGTGTCTGTGGCGCCGGGATCCGGGATGCTGATGCGGGCGATAATGTAGGAAACGATGGAGCATCAGCTCACAACCAGCTGATGAAGACCACTAGATCAAACTACCACATATTGAGACAAATAAGTAGGCTACTTTTATGCATTATTATTCCAAAAATACCCAATCTTTATAAAAGTGCAGATTATAGGCAACGTGTTTACGAAATGATGTCTAGCCCAGAGCCATGGCTGGTCTAAAATAAACTATAATAACGCAGTAATTAATCCCCTCCCCCCCAATAAAAAAAATTAAATTATAATACATTATGATTACATTATAATCATACTTAATATAAAGTAATTATAAAGACGCTGTGAAGTACACCAGACGCGCTGTTAGTAGGAATAATAAGCTCCTGTTTTCACAAGCTTGCTCATTGACTGAACTCACCGTTCACCGTCATGTAACTTCCTTTACAACTCAACTTTGATAGTGTGACAACAACATGCACACCAGGCAGAGCGAGGATGCGTCTGGATGATTGTGTGTGTGTGGGTGTGAGAGAGAGAGAGAGAGAGAGAGAGAGAGAGAGAGAGGGAACGGTTTGGTAAATTGGCTAATTTGCGCATGATAAGACTACCCAGGGAGCTGTCTGTCCTCGTGAAAAGCTGTTTTATTTTTTAAATGAGGTGCTAATGTTTCGTTTAACGCTGGCATAGAGCTCCGCGGGAGGCGTAATTGCGCGAGGCAAAGACCAAGCAGCAGAGCACACCGAGACAGTGGCACAGCACTCATATCAGTGCTGACATGCTTACACAGTGTGCCTGCGGATCTCGGCAGTTATTTGACAGTAATCTTATTGTAGTAAATGTGTTTTATTAATTATTATTATTATTTTTTTAATTTGTCTGATATACACTGTGCTTTTTTTATTAACCTTGTTCTTCTTATCTCCTGTATATGCTGACATGATCATAGGCTTTATACAATGTTATTTGCAGTGGTGGAAAGTAAATATGTGCATTTTCTCAAGTACTGTTCTTAAGTGCAATTGTGAGGAACATGTAATTTACTTCAATTTCTCTGTTTTCTGGTTCTACTTTTACTCCACTGTATTTTAGATCTTACTTTACAGATTAAATTTCACATACAAAAACATGCACTGCTACACATTAAATTGCCTGAAAGTTAAACTTAAATTCACTTTTACTACCTACACAATTTAAAGACATGTATATTAAGCTGTAATGAAAATCTAATAATAGTACATAATATAACTGAGGGGCCATTCTGCTGCATAATGAGCACATTTACTCTTGATACGTTTGATACATGTTTGTGATATTTACCTCCTTTTACTCACATACTTTACACTTTGGCTTGCAGGAGTTTTCCTTGTTATGGGATATTTTTGTAGTGTAGTATTGCTACTTTCATTTAAATTAAAGGTGCTGCAGGTAGGATTGCGAAAATCCAGATTTTTTTAAAAATGACCTGCTTCATGTAGTTCCACTCGAACATAGGGTCAGTAGTGACAGAAAGTTAGTTTTATAAGGCTTACCTACTGCACCTTTAAATAATCTGGATATTGAGTGAGTCAGGCTGCCAACTTCACACTGGTCACTACAGATTTAAACTGGCCTCCTGACTGACCGTTATGCTTATTAAAATGCACTTTCTCTGAGAAAATAAACTGAGTGATAATTAATCTGGTGTCTCATATGTTACACCCAATACTTAAGTGCCTTAGAACTTACAGGCTAAAATATTTTAAAACATCTTTCGAAATATTGCACATATGGAATTAATGCTTATTAATTCATCTTAGAATGAATTACTGACACTTCATACTGATACATTAAACAATAATGTTTGTCTGTGATGTTAAAAAGATGTTTTTGCAGCCCTTAAACACTCAATAAACTCCTAAAGGATGTATAATTGATATTTTGTTGTTGCGACAAATCATTATTATCATTCTCACCGACTGTTCAAGAATGCTAAATCATGCAGCTTCTGCTGAAACAGGGCCTGAGAAGCCAGCCATGTGATCAGCACATCTGTTCGAAACTCGATCTTCATTTCACCAACAAGAGGGATGTGTTTTTCAATAGACATTTTGTCCTCTGCTGTGCACACACTTGCATGCACATACACAGTTTATGCAGAGTTTGGGTGTTAGGAGGCCAGTGTGTGGTCGCAAAGTGATAATAAAAAAGCATCTTTCTCCCAGTTTCCCATCCAAGAATAATGCAACATTGTGTGCAGGAACCAGGGTGTGCTGGTGTAGGAGTTTAAGGTATAGTTGTATTGTATTTGGAGTGGAGCCAAGTCTTTATCATGTGAGGCAGCTTTTCTTTTCTTTTTTACCCTCAGAACGAATGAAATAACCTGCAGTGAACTGAGCATCAGGAGAACACAGATTAAATGACTCACCAGTGTGAGATAACAAGGAAGGAGCTCTGGTAATGGCTTTTAAATTGGGAAACAAGAGTTCGGCTAGCCAGTGCCATGGAGTCGAGTGAGTGTATGTTTGTGCACACGATGGATGGTGTGATATTTTCTCAATAATTAACCCAGGTGTTTGGGATGAGGGAAAAAGGACACACAATAAAAAGGAAGTGAGGTTAATGGTGCTGGTCACATTGTTGGAGATTGATGGAGGGAGCAGAGCGAGGGTAGACGAGGGCGAGAGAGGTCTGTTCTGTACAGAGATAATGATTTACTCTGAGGAAATCCACCCATCTCCTGTTTGTAACGCAGAGCTGCATGCTGTGAGAAATGATCTCCCCGCACCAAAGCCTTAAAGAAACACTCTGTGACCAATGAATAAAATCCAGAATCCGAAGTTAATGTGTGCAATTTAAAGCCCCATTCCGTCCTGTCAGAATCAAGTGCTCCCGCTGAAGAAAAAGGGAAGCCCATCAAGTGTGACTGCTTGCCAGATCCTGGACTTACCTCAGCGATGGTGAGACAGACATATGCTAATGCAACTTTATCTTGTAAAGGAAAGCTTCGAGGAGATTTAGCCAATCTGCTGGACACAATTCCAAGAGCCTCGGTGGCATTTAGCGGGTTCGCGCTAACCCGGGGCTGCTTGTTAAGACTTCATTAGCTATGTTTGCTCAGGCCTCTTCTCTCCAAAGAGGTGGAGGAGGGCTCCCCAGGCTCCAGCCTCAGCCCCACTATAGACACTCCATATGGGGCTTGTTTGCTCACGGCTGGCTTGGTAATCACTTTCAGGTGGAGCTGGAGGAGACGGAGCAAGGCTGAGGGGATTTTGGGGTGAGCTGGAAACCTCCCACCCCCCCTCCCTAGCCCCAGCCCCCGCCGGCAACCTGCTTTTTCCACCAGGGTACTCCTGAGGTGACAGAGTGTGGAGCGTGTACCCTGTGAATTAGCTCACCTAGGGTCCATTACCTTAACAAACACAGCCAGCCCCTCCAATCAGCCTACTGCTGGGAGGACAGGCGGCCCCTGTAAATCCTTCCTTACCGCCACTGTCCCTCTCTGTGAGACAGGGAGGACTTGTGTGTGCGTGTGTGTGTGTGCTTCTGTGTTAAATCTACGCCGTGGCTACGTACGTAAGTACGTGGAGACACGGACCCTATGCCACACATCTCGGGAAAAATTTTACTACACGTCGTGCCAATGCACGTCGCTCGGCCATGGCTTGGTAGCGTTGCATTTCTCCCTACTCATTTCCAAGTTCTCCATTAACAACATGAAATTAACTGCGACATCCGCTACAGATTTCCCACCGTGGTCAGAAAGCACAGGGGAGACACTTTGTTTCTCCCACCATATCTCTAGGGTCGCTACGCCCACCGAAGCTAATCGCCATCACTCTCTCACTCGCTCTACCACACCGCACCACACACACCCATGCCAGTCCTGCTATTCTCTTAAAGAGATCGACGGACACACACCAACGCAAGTATAAACTTCAGGCCACTTACGTAGGCTACAGCGAAAGCTCTGCATGCAGCCTCCGCAGAACCATAAATCACGTTTAAGGCCACATCTACACTACTAAGTTTTGGTTAAATTTTTTTTATTTTGCCTCACATCTACAATACTTCTGCATTTCCATGCCAAAAGAACGGAGGCATTTGGAAACTGCTGGCTCCGTTTTGGTTTGAAAACTTCAGGGTTGCTACTGCTACTTGGGCGGAGTGATTTGCTCGCAGCCAGTGTTCGAACTATACCGTGGCCTTCGGGGGAGCCCACTTTTTTTCCATGTGGGGGGGGGGGGGGTCGTGCGCTTGCGACTTACAATGACTTACAAAGATACATAACAGCTACAAGTGTATGCACTATACAGGATTTACCCTATTATACTTTATCGACAGGAATAGACAGGTCAAACTGCAAACAGCCACAAATAGTCTATAAACAAAGCATCAGGCTGTCTTAAGAGATTTCACATGAACAACGGTTAAAGTTACTCAGGCTACCGAAGAATACCATAACTCCTCCGTTCAATTAGACCTTAGCGATGCACCCCATGCTTCCATCCCTTAACAAACAGCCATGTTTATATCGGCTCTTCCAGTCTCTCCACTGCTGGCTGGTCCAGTTTAACGGGAGAGAGAGGAGCGAGAGGGGTTAGGATCATCTTCAGCCAGAGAGGACATTATTTCTTCAGCTTCTCCTTGCGTTGTCACCAATTTCTTAGTAAAACCAAAATGAATTAAACTGCCTTGTTATCTTTTTGCCATGGCTATATGATGCTGACTGCAGAATGGATTTCAAGGACTTTGCGCGCCGATTGATGCCCTCGTTTGTATTTTTTCTATGAATCTTTGAGTTAAAATGCACTAAACATGAGTGGTTGCCACCACGCCTTGATGCTCATAACAAGAATAGCATGTATAGTATAGTATATAGTATGTATAGTATAGTATGTAATGTATAGTAGCTATTGTTATCCTTATTGAAGTGAATTAGGTTCATATCGCCGACATGCATGAATGAATGATATTTTTGCAGTTTTACACATAATAACCCACGATGATCACATTACACAAAAATGAAATTGCACGTCAAAATGACACATTGTCAATATTTTTAGAGACCCCCCAAAATTTCACAAATCACGTGTTCAGGGGAGCCCATGTCTTATTAAGGGGAGCCGAGCTCCCCCTAGCTCCCCCGTAGTTCGCACCCTGCTCGCAGCACCTGAGAAGCCCCGTGGTGAGGAGCAGAGAGTAACAGCGGTGCTTTTCAGGTGTTGCGCTAATCACTCCGCCCAAGTAGCAGTGCTTTGCCTTCTGAGAATATAGTTCCCAGTTTGTATACGGTTAGAAGATGGCTGTGTCTCATGTGACCTTGTTATTCATACACGCTGTGACTAAACAAATCACAACATGTAAATAGGAAAATGTCGGCGTTATTTTGTCACTTATTGGGAGCAGTAGGCTAGATGGAGCCGGTTAGGATCTGTGCTAAGCTAGGCTAGCGGTGGGTGCGCCAAACACGCACGGAGATGAGAAGGGTATGTATGGACTTATCTAACTCTGGGGGATACGGTGAATAAGCTTAAGTCCCAATAAGTCGGCGTGTTCCTTTAACAAAAACTGAAAATTAGCTTTTTGGAAAAGCATGTTTTTCACAAGATAGTGAGAATACCGAATAAAAGGTTTCGAACCAAACTCCCGTTCACCTCTATTGTCTTGGGTGATACCAGAAATCTCAGAGTTGGATGGATAGCTCCAAACCTGGGCGAATCAATCTATCTGCATGCCCATACATACAACTAAATGTAAGCGAGGACATTTTGAGTGAACCAACCCTTTAGTGCTGATAAAAACACTGCATTGTTCGTGTAAATACCATGGTCAGTGCAGCTTTAATCCTGTGACATTCTATTTAGTTTAAAACTGGCCACTATTCTACACACATAAACATTGAAACTGAATATAAGTGGCTAAGCACGAACGTAAACCTGTTACATAATGTCACCAACATCTGTAGAGTGGATTACACCTAAGAGCTTGAGAAAAGCAAACCCACCTTCCACTTACAAAACTAATTAAAAAACAACATTGCCTCCGTGAGGAGAATCTGTACCATTCTCCTGCAGCCAAAGAACTGACTGTTGTTGGCTGCCGTCCCTGAGCCAAGTTAAGTGTGTGTGCGTGTTATCGTGTGATTGTTTGGAGTTTTCAGCCATCCGATGCCACAAGAATCTGGCCTGCCAGCAGAGGTCTGCTTTTGGCTGCTATGACGCCTGCTACTTGACACTCCCGTAAGATTTATCTCCCCTCTTGTAAAACAGCATGCGACTTGTTCTCTTCGTCCAGAAAGGTAAGTGAGCCCACAGAGATTTGTCCACCTCAGGAAACACACACACACACACACACACACACACACACACACACACACACACACACACACACACACACACACACGGACACAAACTAGCCCACATAATAGCTGGAGCAGATTTTTTTAACCCCTACGTGTAACCTGAGACGAGGCCTCCGTGCCTGGAACGACACATGGTCGGCACTTAAGCAGGTAGTCTTGCCATCTGGTTCCAACACATGGGGTGGAACACTTGTATTTGGATCCTGAAGGTGGTAATGTCATTTTTGCGCCTGTCGTTGTTGTAGCACACAGCGGTGGGATACTGCGGAGGTGTGGGCCCGGTTGCGTCGGTGCTGGTTCTGACCAGACTGCAGAGGGGTCGCATGGTGTCTGCGTTCATTTCTACAAGGAGGGAAGTGGAAGCGAGTCCTGCTAATTAACTCATCTCATCTACTATTCATGCCGGCTTTAAATATGTCTTCCACCATGTGCTCCTTTAACCTCATGTCTCTTCATATCAAATGCTATCAGCTAAAACTCCCTTTGTTTAGATCTTGCATTGTCAGCTAGGACTCTTGGGATGTCTCGTCAGTTCTTTCACAGACTAATACTGCTTTTTAAATACTGCGATGGAAATAACTCCTGAACTCAGCTCAAGAAAAAAAAAAATATTTTATAAGCATAGGCTATTACTTTTGTCTGAAATAAAGGAGAAAAATAATTTAATTTAATTTTTTGTTTCAAATGTTGAAGTTCACGTCAGGGCAGTGTAAAGTTACATATGTTACAGATATGGCAGTGGATATAGAAAAAACACTGAAGGACACGACAGAATTTTGAGTTTTTTTTCGCTAGCCTGTGATGAAACAACAGCCATTACAAATACTGCCCAATTAGCCATTTCTTGTGCGTGGGATTACTTCGGAGTTCGATACAACGGAGGACTTGCTTTCACTGCAAGCCATGCATGGCACTGCTAAACGTGAGGATTTGTTTGGGCTAGTTATGTCAGCTATGAGCATGTACTCTGTTTGAACTTCCATTTGAAAAGTTAAGTGGGCTTGCGACGGATGGAGCCCCAGCCATGGTGTGAGATGCAGCTAGGCTACAGAAGATCAAGGTAAATTAGTGCTTTATTTTAAACGTCAGCATTAGAGGCATTAACAAAGAAACACATAAAATATGACCATAACAATAGTGGGACGGCCTTCTGCTGGTTTTCTGTCTGTCTCGTCTACAGGTGTGTCAGTAGGCCTCAGGAGCTAATGAGCTGATGAGCTGCACCTGTGTGCAGGTGTCCAAATAAAAGGGCTGCTTCTTCTTCCTTTGAGAAGGCCAGGCTTACTTTGCAACACAGCACTCAGACACATTGCAAACACAACAGCCATGCATCACTGATGGCTGACTTGGTCCCATCTCATGCTCCTTGTTTGTTTGCTTAATTTCATTTGGTTAATAAATCCACATTTTAGTTAAAATCCAACCTTCTCGACCCCCTCTTTTGTTGTGGTCTTACCCCTAGGTAAAAAAAGTGCGGCCTGTGAAACAAGTTATAAAAACTCATATGGCCCTTGATGTCTCTGTCTTTGAATCACATGGAGCTAGGATTAAAATGTAGGGGTTGCTAGGCATTTCATCCATAATATAGTTGAGACGAAATGGAGGCCAATGTGTAGTGTACTGTGTAAGAAACCCTTTTTGTGTCCTCTAGGGCTGCACAATATGGGGTTTTGTTTTTTTTGTCATCCCAATGCACACATCACGAAAGGCCGCGACATATCGCGAAAGTCGCTCAGAGACTTTTTGGTGTTAGTTGAAAGAAAATATCAGTAGAAAACTGTACTATTAAAATGTAACAGTCATTCTTTTTTTTTTACTGCTGCCTTATGTTCAATTCAGTGTTCATTGTGTTCAATAAAAGAATGTTGGAAATTATTTCCTTTCACTTGTTTTAAATTCAACAAGCAATTGGTTGTATTTTAGCAGAATACTGAAAGCAGCAGAAATGCAGAACTGAGTACACTTTAATATCTCTTTATTTATCGCAAGTAATATCGTTATCGCGATATTCAACGTTTTCCTCATACCGTGCAGCCCTAGTGTCCTTCAATACCTCCATGATTCCTGTCGGAGTCAAGTTTGAGAAAAGAAAAAAAGGTTAAATAGGCTTTACTGCTCATCACTACTATAATGATAGTTTATATTATTGTATACAAAATCAATGTTACAGTAGGTAACAGGCATGCATAATGTCTCAAACTGTGGGTTAAAGGGAAATGCAATCTTATTTTTTTTGCTTCCAGGTCTGTAGTGGCCATATGCTAAAAATCAACAGCTACACCACTAGGCCTCACACAAACAAACCGGTGGGTGTAGATGAACTGACAACAGGTTAGCCTGGTTACCCTGGAAGTAAATCCCCATGCACTTAATAGGATACAAAAGTCCCTCTTGTTATGCGGACAGCAGCTGCTGGTTTCACAAGAAATATGTAAGACTAGTCTATAGAGTTTAGACAGCCTTTTATTTTAGTCTTAGACCAGTTAGACTGCGTTGTGTTTCCATTGTGACAATCACTGTTAGTTTGTGGTTTGCTAACAATGTTTGTATCAGGCATTAGTATTTTACATTTAGTTTTGATCTTGATTTAATTTTGTTGTGAATGTATTTTTTTGACTGATTATTTGAATGCAGTATCTATATTTTGAATCTACATCTCTGAGTTTTTAATTGTGGACTTGCCTGTGTTCAAGGGAAACCCTGGTTTAAAAACAAATGAGTAGTTAAAAGTAAGGAATTGGGTTTGAATCCCAAGCTTTGGTTATTCTTTGGGTGAAAGTCCCATGGTGGGGTTGTCGTCATTTTTACCTGTAATACAATTTAGCCAACACCCCTCCACGTGTCCGGTTACATTTGCAAGCAATTAGACAGTTTTTTATAGAGACACTAGTAGCAAAGTAGAAAATGTTCACTCAATCACCAACTTCATCAATTAAAATGTCCATCTGAATGATAAAATCTTCCACATGGTGTAAATCGTCTGGTGGAATGAATGAAGTTAAGCAGTTTGAAGCTGTAGCTCATTTGTTCAAACAGTTCGACATTTTGGGAAATCTACATTTTCGCTTTCTTGCCGAGAGTCTGGTGAGAGGATTTAAAAATAAACTTACAGCCAGCAGGCAGTTAGCTTAGCTTAGCATGAAGACTGGAAGCAGGGGATTCGGCTAGCTTAGCTTTCCAAAAGGTAAAAAAAAATCCACCAATTTTACCGGGCACATAACAAACAAATAAAACCCACTAATCGTCATTTTTACACTTAGTGTTTTGTACAAATTAAACAATGGGAGATTTTGTGTATGCCATAAAACCAGTGGAACGTTTTCTACCCTTGAACAGAGCCAGGCTAGCTATTTCCCTCTGCTTCTAGTCTTGATGCTAAGCTAACAGGCTGCTGTCTTTAGCTTCATATTTATCAGACAGATATGAAAGCAAAATGGGTCTTGGCATCTTGTCAACTCTCGGCAAGACAAAGAAAAAGTGTATTTTTCAAAATGTCACACTATTCCTTTAATTTGTCCAGAATTATTGACAAATCAGTCCTAAGATGTTCAAGAATCACACATCTTTGTGCTACAGATACACTGGTTGATGAGGTTGATGTCGATCAGAAGTGTATCTGTGATAGATATCTCTGTGAAAGTAGCCCTAGAACACGGCCCCAGAGATTTTAGAAATGTCTGGACTCATGTTCCGTATATTCTTCATGTTTTTTTCTTCCTCACTTATCCTCTCTTTAGCACCATCTACCTCCCTCCGTCTCTGTGTGTGGCGTACTCTGAAACAGATGGCAAGGGCAAGGATGACCACCAGACAGAAGGAGGGAGAGAGCGAGAGGCGGAAAACAACATGGTAGGGAAGTGGGAAACCATATCCAGAGGGTGAGAGACACAGAAGCAAAGAGGTAGCAGATGTGTAAAACGCAAACAACCTTGTGGAGTTTGTGTCTCGTTCTTGGCGGGCTCCGATCAAACCCCCGATCGCTCTCACTGTGCACATCAGAGGTTGAGCGACGCCCCTAGTGAGCTACCCTGGGCATCCTATACTGCTCATTAGCAGTCTGATTAAGACATGTTTATTTATGTAAATATGGGCATTATCTGCTGTGTTGATTTAGCCTTCAATTCAATTCAATTCAATTCAATTCAATTTTATTTATAGTATCAAATCATAACAAAAGTTATCTCGAGACACTTTACAGATAGAGTAGGTCTAGACCACACTCTATAAATTCCAAAAGCCCAACAATTACAGTAATTCCCTCAAGAGCAAGCATTAGCAGTGGCTATTGCGACAGTGGCAAGAAAAAACTCCCTTTTAGGAAGAAACCTCGGCAGACCCAGACTCTTGGTAGGCGGTGTCTGACGGGCCGGTTGGGGGCGTGATGAACAGTGGTGATAACAGTCACATTAGAAGTCACATTGACTTTGAAGGTTATCGTGGAAGTTCATGTCATAGCAGGGCACATCGTGTCATACTGAGTATTGCAGTCTCCTATACCGGATCCTGACTACTCTGTGCATAGGAACATCACAGCAGGGCGTAGCGGGATGTAACGTGGCGCTGCAGAGCACGGGGAGGCTGCGGATGCAGCAGGACGCAGCAGGATGCAGCCGGGAATGCAGAGAATCGCAGAGCATAGCTCTGCGAAGAAGAAACATAAGGACTCCGGGGAGTAAACTCCCCAGAGCTAGATTAGTAACAAGCATTTCTGGGACAGGATGCATACAAAAGTAACAAGTAGAGATGAGAGAGCAGCTCAGTGTGTGTCTTAGGGAGGAACAGCCTCCCGGCAGTCTAGAATTGTAATAGCATAACTTAAGAGAGGCAGGTTAAAGAGAGGTGCCTGGTCGGGCTAGAACTCCCCCACCGGGTCGGGCTGTACTGGACCGCCTCCCTCTACTCTCGCTCGATTATTAATTATACAGTATAGAAAAAAAAAAACTGATGACTACGAGGAGAAGCAGTGGGCCGGGTTAGGTGGACGCTTCAACTCCTCGTCCCTAACTATAAGCTTTATCAAAGAGGAGGGTTTTCAGTTTACTCCTAAATGTGGTAACGGTGTCTGCCTCTCGAACCCCGACTGGGAGCTGGTTCCACAATACTGGAGCCTGATAGCTGAAGGCCCTGGCCCCCAGTCTACTTCCAGAGACTCTAGGAACCATAAGTAGCCCGCATTCTGGGAGCGCAGTGCTCTAGTGGGACAATAAGGTACTATGAGCTCTTCTAAGTATGATGGTGCTTGACCATTTAGAGCTTTGTAAGTCAGGAGGAGGATTTTAAATTCAATCCTATATTTCACTGGAAGCCAATGCAGAGAAGCTAATACAGGAGAAATATGATCTCTTCTCTTAGTTCTCGTCAGAACACGTGCTGCAGCATTCTGGATCAGTTGGAGAGTCTTAATGGACTTATTTGGGCAACCTGATAATAAGGAATTGCAGTAATCTAGTCTAGAAGTAACGAATGCATGGACTAGTTTTTCAGCATCGTTTTGAGACAGGATATTCCTAATTTTGGCAATGTTACGAAGATGGAAAAAGGCTATTCTTGAGGTTTGTTTTAAGTGGGCGTTGAAGGATATATCCTGATCAAAAATAACTCCTAGATTTCTGACAGTAGTGCTGGAGGCCAGGGTAATACCATCCAGAGTAACTATATCTTTCGAAAACGAAGTTCGGCGGTGCGTTGGTCCTATCACAATAACTTCAGTTTTGTCTGAGTTTAACATCAGGAAATTGTGGGTCATCCAGGATTTTATATCCTCAATACACGTTTGAAGTCTTGCTAACTGACCACTTTCATCTGGCTTAATTGACAGATATAATTGGGTATCGCTCTGCGTAACAGTGATAGTTAATCGAGTGTTTCCTAATAATATTACCTAGAGGAAGCATATATAAGGAAAATAGAATTGGTCCAAGCACTGAGCCTTGAGGAACGCCATGGCTAACTTTAGCGTGCTTGGAGGGTTTATCATTAACATTAACAAACTGGGATCGTTCAGAGAAATAGGACTTAAACCAGCTTAGTGCGATTCCTTTAATGCCAACTAAGTGTTCCAGTCTCTGTAACAGGATAGTATGGTCAATAGTGTCAAATGCAGCACTAAGATCTAGTAGAACAAGAATGGAGACAAGTCCTTTGTCTGCAGCAGTTAGAAGGTCGTTAGTAATTTTCACCAGTGCCGTCTCTGTGCTATGATTCTTTCTAAATCCTGATTGAAAATCATCAAATAGACTGTTGCTATGTAGAAAATCACATAACTGATTAGCAACCACCTTCTCAAGGATCTTGGATAGAAAGGGAAGGTTTGATATAGGTCTATAGTTTGCTAAGACCTCAGGATCTAGGGTGGGTTTTTTCAGAAGAGGTTTTATCACAGCAATTTTAAATGACTGCGGTACATAACCTGTTAGTAAGGACATGTTGATCATATCTAATAATGAAGTGTTTACCACGGGTAACGCTTCTTTGAGTAGCCTCGTTGGGATGGGGTCTAAGAGACAGGTAGACGGCTTAGCTGAGGATATCTTTAACATTAATTGTTGAAGGTCTATAGGATAAAAGCAGTCCAAGTATATGTCGGAGTCATCGTTCTTTCTAGCGGTCCTGCATTTAAAGATGAACTGTTAGAAGTTAAGGGCAAAAGGTGATGAATTTTATCTCTGTTATAATTTTATCATTAAAGAAGCTCATGAAGTCATCACTACTCAGAGCTAGAGGAATAGATGGCTCAGTAGAGCTGTGGCTATCTGTCAGCCTGGCTACAGTGCTGAAAAGAAACCTTGGGTTGTTCTTGTTTTCTTCTATTAATGATGAGTAATAGTCTGATCTGGCCTTTCTTAGGGCCTTCCTATAGGTTTTCAGACTGTCTTGCCATTCCAAACGGGATTCCTCCACTTTGGTGGAGCGCCACTTACTTTCGATGTTTCGTGAGATTTGTTTTAATTTTGCGAGTTTGGGAGTTATACCAAGGAGCTACTTTCCTTTGCTTTATCGTCTTCTTTTTTGAGAGGAGCGACAGAGTCTAAGGTCGTCCGTAGGCAAGTCGTAGCACCGTCTACAAATGTATCAATTTGAGAGGGACTGAGGTTAACATAGAGGTCCTCTGTTATGTTAAGGCACGACATAGACTGGAATGATGTAGGAAAACTTTCCTTAAATTTAGCTATAGCACTGTCAGATAGGCATCTAGTGTAGAAGCTGCTATCTGGTTTAGTATGGTCAGGTAGCAAGAATTCAAAAGTAATTAAAAAATGATCTGATAATACCAGATTCTGCGGAAATATTATTAAATCCTCAATTTCAATACCATATGCCAGCACAAGGTCGAGGGTGTGGTTAAAACAGTGCGTCGCCTTGTGCACACTCTGACTGAAACCGATTGAATCCAGTAATGAGTTGAAAGCAGTAGTAAGGCTATTGCTGTCAACGTCCACATGGATATTAAAATCACCAACAATAAGTACTTTGTCTGATTTAAGGACTACACATGATAAAAAAACTGAGAATTCAGATAAAAATTCAGAATACGGACCTGGAGCTCGGTAGACAACAACAAATATAATTGGCTGTACTGATTTCCGTGTTGGATGTTGAAGATTAAGAACAAGGCTTTCAAAAGAGTTATAATTTAGTTTGGGTTTAGGGTTAATTAACAGGCTTGAATCAAATATGGCTGCAACTCCCCTCCTCGGCCTGAGCCTCTAGGAATTTGAGTATTAATATGACTGGGAGGGGTGGCTTCATTTAGACTAACATATTCTTCATGGCCCAGCCAGGTTTCAGTAAGACAGAATAGATCAATTTGATTATCAGATATCAATTCATTTACGAGTACTGCTTTAGAAGACAAAGATCTGATATTTAGTAATCCACATCTAATTTTCCTATCCTTTTCTATCATTGCTGTGGTAGTTTTAATTCCAATTAGGTTGTTAAGTGTTGCCTCTCTATTCACCACTTTGTGTGGTCTGTTGTTGATAATTACTGGAATAGTACTAGTACCACATGTTACTGGAGTAATACTAGTACTACATGTTATCCTACAGAAAACATTTTCAGATCCATCCACTTGTATAGTGCTATCAGGATCAATACCTGGGGGACATGAATCTGTGATATTTTCAACATAATGTCAATACTTGCCTTCTGTTAGTGTGGTCGTTATGTTGTCAGATAGCAGCCTGGCTCCGTGTCGGTTTGGGTGGAGACCATCACGCTTCAGCAGGTTGGGCATCTCCCAGAACAAGTTGAAGTTGTCGACATAGGGAAGGCCCAGGGAAGTGCAGAGTGGTTCCAGCCAGGTGTGGAGCCAGAACAGTCTGGACCATCTCTCCGCACCCTTCCTGTAGGTAGGTAGAGGCCCAGAGATGAGCCTTCACACTGGGTTTGTAGACCTTGACATGGGGAGCAGTTTCAGGCATACAGGATATTATTTGAAGCTTTTTGGCAAACATCTGCAATGAGCTGGGTACATAAGGACACTCTTGGGTGGGTGGTGTTTGTGTAAATGTGTGTGTGTGTGTGTGTGTGTGTGTGTGTGTGTGTGTGTGTGTGTGTGTGTGAAAAACTCCCCCAAGGCCAGATAGTGGGACACTGATGACCTTATCTGTTACATGCTTCCAGCCCCCTACATCTCTCTACAGACTAGAACGCCTCCGTATCTTGTCAAGCTTTACCCACCCCTTCATATAAACCCTGATGTCGTTTCCAGCTAAATAATTAATACAAATTGATAATGAACCTCATAGTTACCCAGATGTGATGATCATACATTGCCTTACACCGTAATGTCATATGTATACTGAATGTTAAAGTGGCCATATTATGCTCATTTTCAGGTTCATAATTGTATTTTGAGGTTGTACCAGAATAGGTTTACATGGTTTGATTTTCAAAAAATAAAATTGTTGTTGTACTGCTGCAACTCCTCTTTTCACCCTGTGTGTTCAGGTCTCTATTTTAGCTACAGAGTGAGGCATGGCACTTCTATCCCATCTTTGTTCGGAGGCGCACATGCCCAGTAGCTAGGTAAGGATCACATCACCTAGCCGTTTGTTTCTACAACTTCAATAGTACAAGGCAGGATTAGCCGGAAGACTTCTTCTGAACAAGAGTGCACTTTGCAACTTTCCGTGGAATACCTGCAGAACAGGGACATGTAAGTAGTTCTTTTGTAGATTATGGTGAACTAGTGTGTGTTGTAGCAGTGTTTTGCCATTCAGAATGAGCTAGCATGCTAGCGCTAGCATGCTACGGTTAGCCACCTCGTCTTGGCTCCTGACGTAGAAAGCCCTGCCGATTTTGAACAGCTCACCCGGAGACTGAAGGCAGGACACATTCAGAAACCCGTATCTCACTCAACAGCATGGATGTTTTTTTTTTCCAAGTTTGTATGCGTGTGGAAGCACCAAAGACACAAAATAACACCACAAATCCCAGAAAAAACGATTTTTTCATAATATGGGCACTTTGAAGGTGAGTCAGCATCAGTAAGAAAACAGTAGAGGTGTCGGGGCTTTTACTTTTGTGTGCCATGTGAGGAAATGTAGCAAACATAAATAAATATAATAAATGTGGACACCTGCATGTCTACTAGGGGTGGGATCAGGCCGAATTTTTGTGACCGAACCCGCCTCGAGCACGACAGGCATCATGAGATTTATGTCCGAGCCCGACCCGGCCCGAAGCCGTTAAAATTACATTTTTTCTCATACTAATGACACATGTAGGCTATGTGTGTTTGTGTGGAAAGCTTTTATTAAGCACCTGTAAGGAAGGCACTCAGAAATGTAAACAGATGAGCGCATCAGCACAGTGAGCGCGCACACGGGGCAACAAGCGCACGTTAACACAGGCACACACAAGAGGCCCAATCATATAATTGACATAAAATTAACATATGCTCAGACAACTATGTGGAAATACTTCCACACAGTAGACTTTCCTTCATTTTCGGTGGTTTTAAAATTTCCTGAGGCCAACTTCTTTTTAACATCTTCCATCGTTGCGCTCTGAGCGCTCAATGCGCTGTGGCATGCAGTCTGCCGGATATGCACGTGTTTCTGTTAGGTTAATATTCTAAATTTATTTTAATCACAAAAACGAACAATTGCATCAAGTGAAACAGGTCCATTACATAATAAGCTGTTTAAAATTTTAAATGTCCAATGCCTTAGGCTACCGCGCAGATGTGACCGTCCGAGCCCGGCCCGAACCCGGCCCGAACCCGGCCATCATTTCTAAATATCCGTCCGAACCCGGCCCGGCCCGTCGGGTACCATCGGGACCCGTCGAGCTTGGGTCGGGTATCCCAGCCTTAATGTCTACATTGAAGCTTATGGTATCTGTAGATTTAATATTTGCTCTATAGGGCCTTATCTGGACTACCGTGGTAGTACTCCCAGGCAAAATGAAAGACCATCTTAGCTAAAGAACGCTCTATACCACAGACAATAAGTTGTGTTATATAGGGTCATTTGTGATGTAAACTTAGCTGTATGGATCCCACAGTAACCTTCATGCTCTGTGTCCTTTTCCTTCTGTAACTCAGAACAATGACATTTTGATTACCTCACACCACAGGAAATACATTCACACAATAAATGCTGTGTTGTTTCTATCTGATTTCATTAATGGCTCTACCTTTCCATCCACTCCCGATCTAACTGTGCAATGTTCAACAACACCGAGAGATAAAAGCATACTCCTGACACTCTCTTCTGCCTCCAACATTATGGGGCCTCAACTCTAGCAAATGGTAATTGGATCAATTGTAATCACTGTGTTGCTGAAATGAGGTTAGCAGGCTTGACTGAGCTTCTTTGAGGGCACTTTGTTTTATTTTCACTGATTGCATCAGGCAGGTAAGAGCACAGTGTAATAATGCTTCAACTCTCCAGATGGCAATGTTATCTCCCCTCACGTAGACCGAGGACGTTCTTATCAGCCAATGACACCATTAAGATTGGCATCTCCAGACAATGCAAGTGTGCTTAGTAGGCTGCTAAGCTAATGTGCAATCAAAAAGGATAAACATGATTGTTGTTACCACATACTTATTGAGCCTTTACACTCACAGTTTGGTTTGTGTGACCTGCTAGTTAGCATTTTCTGTTATTTTAGCTTCTGTCATTTTGTAGAGTGCTTTTTTGTTTTTAACCGGCTTTTTTTATACAGGTAATCTCATTGACACACAGGGTCTCATTCTCAAGAGAGACCTGTTAGGGACAATACACAACATCAGTTACAGACAGACAAAACATTACAATAGTATACAAAATATTTACTATATAAAATATTTAAACGAAAGTGCCAAGTAGACTTAAAACACTAATTTACTAAAGAAAAAGTCCTATATTTGACATGATACAACCATTGCCAAAGTCAACACAGCATGCCCTGATATTGTCATAGGACTACTAATATACATAAAAAGTCTGGTATAACACTTTAGATGTGTGTGTTAAGGGGCAGTTTCAGGCCATGTAGCCCGCCTGAATGCAAAATAACAGCTGCATGAAAACTGTAATAGATTCCCTCTGTCAAAATATCTGCAAATTGCATAAGGAAATTATGAAAAAAGTAGAACTCTGGATGAATCTGAGTACTTTTTAATGTGCCGTGAAAGACGTCTGAGGGTGAACGGAGCACCAGAGGTTGAGGAGAGGGGGCACTGCAGTGGAAGGAGAGAGCCTCCCCTGAGCTATGCTGTATGATGTCTGATTGACAGGCTACATGCTAAGCTCACCTGAGCATCTGACCTTTCCTTTTACATCTCTCTGTCGCTCTTCTCCTCTTTTTTTTCTTCTATTTTTCTGAGAGTGGGGAAACCTGAGGAGGGCCAGGTCCAGGGTGGAATGGCTTCAGGCTGCGACCTGCTCTAAGGGGGGTCACCAGGAAACAAAGGCCATTCAGGTAAAGCGCTCTCAGCGAGCCTGAGACAGACAAGGCTCCCAGTGCAGATAGCACTGAGGCTAATGTACTCGCGTTTGCACAGTCAAAGCCACTACTCGGCCGCAGTGAGTGCTCAGGGTGGGTGAGGTGTGTGCTTGTGTGTGTGGGTTGTTTCAATCAGTGAAAGAAAAAGGAAAACAGACTGACAGGTGAGTAAACACAATGCTCTTAAGCCCCACTGAACATTCCTGAAATGACTATGCCAGTGTTGAAAATATTCCATAGAAAAGTAGTAATCCTCTTTATGGAGGCTAATCTTGGGCAAATTCAGAACTTACAAACCACATAAGAGGACTTAAAAAGCTTGCTCACATCGCCAAACTGTATTTGTGGACCACGCGACTCTCTGCAGAGGAATCAATATGCTTTGTGTTTGATTAGTACCTCTTCAGCAAAGTGCCGCAGACGGAATGTTGATGAGTGACTGAGACGTCCATGTTAATTGCAGCAGAAACATTTCAACCTTTCAACCTTATCTCATCTACCTGACTGGTCCACTCCAATTCAATCACTAAATAGCTATGGCAGATAGAGGCAATCCTTACAGAGCTGATGTGGCACAACTGAGGCATTTGGGTCTAAAGTTAGCATCTTCTTTCTGCATTTCTGTGGTTTTTACTGGATTTTCTGGTTTCTTCCCACCCCGAAAGACATGAATGTCAGCTATTGGGAATACTCCCTAAGTAGTTAGGATGGATCAAATGCAGAGTACAAATTTCCCAGTGGGGGCTAGATTGTGCAAGGCAGCATGATAGCGTCAACATTAGCTAAAGCATCATGAAATCCTAAAGACAGATTACTTGCTATGAACACATAAACCTGTACATTATTTTTGTTACCTTTAGACTAGTCTCACTTTGCCAGACCCTCGTTCAAAGCGCGTTGAAGGAGGGTCTGGTTACGCCACATAACATTAGAGGATGGTATGAAAATGTGCTCTGGTTTCTTGGCATTTCTTTAAACAAAATAGTTGTGTGAGAGAGAAAACTCAGATTGGACAGATAGTCTATCTAGCTGTCTGGATTTACCCTGCAGAGATCTGAGGAGCAGTTAACCATAGTCCTCAGAAATCCACCAAATTTAAAATTCCAATTCAAAGAAAGCGGAAGAAAGGTCTCTCCCTCGTTGTGCCCGTAGATCCTGTGTTGGCTCCGAACAATAACACTCTGCTCCCACGTGGACGGGACTCCAGAGCTCACTGTCCCATCTCAAAGGGTCTTCAAAGTGTCACCGTGGACCATTAGCATAGACCGGGCTGCTCACCCCGGGCTGCTTCCATATTTCAGCCTCCCCACAAAGCCACAGCGATGAAATGTTATCTGCAGCTCAACCATAGGTTTGAATCTGACTCCCCCTCTCTCGCTCTCCCCCCTCATCCATCTTTTCCATCTCCCTCCTCCTCATTTCTCCAAGCAGGTTTCACTCCTGTGCCTGTCATTCTTCTGCCTTTTGTATCTGTGGGCCTTTTTGCTATTGAATGCTGCTTTCTCTCCCACCCAACCCCTCTCCTCCCCTGCTCTCCCTCCCTCACTCATTCACTCTAGGGCCTAATTATGAGATAGTTTCGAATAAATACATGTATTTTTTCTCCTACGAGGAAAAAGAAAAAACCTTGCTCCATTTCTTCTTCTTTTTTTGACATAGGTTGAATTCTAGACTCAAGGAGGTTTTATCCAGCGAGGTCCTTCTGCAGATCGGAGTGGTTGCTGGGACGGGAGATTTCCTGGGTGCAGTAATTGTGTCTCATTAATTCGTACTGTAATGCTGGGTAGCTAAACAGGCTACGCAATTAGGGGGCTGAGCCCTGAATAGGCTGGCTAATCAGGGGACAAAAGCTGCAGCTCAGAGGCCATTAGCCCTGGAGGAAGTGCTTCTATTGTAAGGAGTGGTCTGTGATGCCTTCATCTTCTTCCAATCCGGGTAGGGAAAAAACCTTAAGGAGGGGTTCTAAACCTTTACTTCTCAATTTATAATAAAGCGCCTGGAATACCTTCAGCTTTTACCAAAACAAAGGTTGCATCCTGCTCGGGATTATGCAAGATCAACAGTGGATTTCCTGACCGTAGCTGAACAAAACTTTCAATTATTTTTTCCCACACCTCGTTGGGCCTTCTGGACTGTTTATGGGTGTGTCAAAATCACAGCCAGTTTGGATCCAGATGAAGTGCTAAAAAGCATCTTTTTTTCATGAGAATATCCTGACTGGCTGCTCTCAGAGACGTCAAGTGCACCCAGAGACACTGTCTCCCCCGCCGCCTGTCCCCCCTCCTCCTCCTCCTGTTCGGTATGTGCCCCAGCAGCCCACACGCTCCTTCAAACTGTCGACTCAGGAGTCTGTGAGACCTTTCTGCCATCTGGGAAGGGTGGAGTAAGGAAGAGAATAGAAGATCCTAACATTATCTATCCCCTTGCCTTTTTCCCTTCCCCTGTCTCCCCTCTGCGAGCTTTATCTTTTCATCCCTATTAATCACATCGTCAGGCAGCCTAGATGGAGAAGAAATGAACTCTCCTGGTCATTAAAATTAAGCATTGAATTATTGACATGCAATTAGCCTGCCTTTTTGTGGGGAGACACTGAAAACTTTCTCCCTGCGGCGAGAGGGGAGAAATATGACTGCTGTAGTCATCAGAACTGAAAAAAAAAAAAAAAAAAAGTGGGATGGTGTGGAAAAAAAAAACATGCCAGAAAATTCTAATTTGGAAAATCCTATTTATCACATAATAAGAGCACTAAGCCTGGTTCCATCTCATTTAGCTGAGTTTTATTCCCATAAGGAGTGGTGTCTTGCGCTCGTTATCTTTGTCGTTATGGAGAGGCCTGTGCTCTGGATTATACTGTGGATTATGTTAATGTTGTAGAGACACGTGGACACTCTAACTAACATTTAGGTGATCTCTCCCCGCTGTACGTTCCTATATGCTAAACTTGTTTATCTCTTTTCATTTAGCATTATGCAGATTCATTTTCCATTATTATAATAACTGAACAGATTGACCCCTGACTCGTTATCCTCTATCACTCAAAACACAACAACAACTTGACGAAAAAAGTAAACAGTATCTTGGGGAGATGCGTCTACATATTCTCTTTTCACAGTCCCTTCCAATTACAGTGACAATTGCCTCGGTAATTTTATGAATAGCAAGAAACACAGTGACTGTGCTTGTTAGTCAAATACACATTCGGCAGCCTTTTCATAGCAGCAGAGCAGGAGTTTGACAAGCTGTTTACGCTAAACCTGAGTAAATCAAATTTGGAGTTTGCCTCCCCTCCCCAGTAATCTCATTTTGTTTACCGCTAACACTAAGTACATTAGCATCTGCAAGGCCTGTCTGTATTTACTCTATTTACCCCTACTGTACTGGCTCTAAGCCAAACGGGGACTAATGTTAGAAAATGAGGGTAACCAGCTGTATTTTCACGAACAGCTCGCTTCTAATCTGACACTGAAGCAGGGATCCAGAGAAGGCAGAGCTGCAGCCGAAAGTATAAACTGACAGACGATGTAGTTTTTGCTTAAGCGTAAGTATTTTCCTCCTCTTGGGTGTTTATATGGGAAAGTGAGGTATGACAGGAAGGAAAATAGCAAGTCTCCCTTTCAGGAAACCAAAAGATACACAGTAGGAAGTAATGGTTTGGGTTAGATCATTCCATAGCAGTTAAGCTACTCAGGGTTTACATAGGAAGTAAGGGTAATTTGAACTTTTAAGTAAGGAGGAAGTGACATCAGGGTCAAAGATTGTCAGGTTTCCGTGCCTCTCTAGTGTCTTCTCTCCTGGTCTTTCAGAGTGAATGGGGCCGGTATCAGATCTCACCTGTTGTATGCGTCCTCCTGTTTGTCCACAGTTCCAGGGTTTGACCACGGCCCAGGTTCCCACAACCTACAACCTGGCCTCCACGCCTCATTAGGCAGCGGCATCACGGGTGAACACTGGCCTGGCTGGCAAACAGATGCTGCATTTACACTGCAGCTTAAACACCAAACCAGAAATTATCAAAAGTTTCAAATAGTGAATAATATTACACCAAACATTGGGAGTTAAAAGGTTTTGTGGAATCGAAAATGGACCGTATGAGGAAAGGAGCTCCTGCTCATCCACTACTTTATTTTCTTTGAAAGGCTACACCAGACCAGGGCATGTTGACATATTCAGAGTAAAATTAATTTCGCCAGTTTAGGACATCCAAGCTGTGTTCACCTCTCCAATGAAACATTTCAATCAGGAGAGATTTCCTTGCAATTATGAACACATTTATTGTACAGACAAACATAAATATCGTAAATGTAACGAGTCTCTGGAGATTGGACTCCATCGAAACCAAATGTCATAAAGGGTTAATGAAACCCAAACATATCCCCCAATGGAGTCCAGACACTGGTGGTGGCGATAAAGGTGCACAGGAACCACCGACAGCCAAGCGCAGACGAGACCCGAGGCCGTGGGTGTGACCACCGGTGGTAGAAGGGGAGGAGGTGGGACGCACTCTATTTCCTGAAACGACAACTGCCAACCGTGGAAGAGAGAGCAAATTTAAAGCAGGTTGTCATGCTGCGATAGGCTCGTGACAAATGGCCGACTCTGATTGGTTTAACAAACAACGACACAGCTGGATCTGATTTACTATTGACAAGTGACAAACAGCTGATCATTATGAGTGATGGAAAAGGAATATGAAGTCTTCCTGTAAGAACTTACGCTGAGCTTCATAAATGTAAGGACAACATCCAGTTTTTTTTATAACTCTGGATATACTTATTTATGTACACTGTAAACGTTTTAGTGGTAAAAAACTAAATCACGTTAGATGTTTATAATAATCAGCTTAAGTATGCAGTGCACAGATCATATTAAGCAGAGATGATTAAGGATGTTAAGTTTCTGTATGGGAGAGGTGGGGTCATTTGAACTGTTCTGCGTTGAAGCAGTGCAAAGGCTCATGGGAAAAAATATATCTTCTGAATGGTTCCTGTCCTAGTTAAAGTGTGTTTTAATAATGTCCTGTTAAAGGTGCAATATTAAACCTCATAAAACTAACTTTCTGTCATATTTGCTGAAACTGACCCTATGTTCCAGTGGAACTACATGAAGCAGGTCATTTAAAAAAAAAATCCGGCTCCTCTGGCACCACCTACAGCCTGTAGTGCGATTTGCAAAAATCCACCGCTCCCTGTTCAGATGCACCAATCAGGGCCAGGGGGGGGTGTCTAACTGCGTGTCAATCACTACTCATGCACACGCATTCATTCTCCCTTGTGGGGGGAGGGGCTTAGGAGACCGTTTTGGGCTTTAGTGGAAAGGGGGGAGGGACTGAGAAGTTGTTGATGTTCAAATTTTTTGGCTAAGTCCTGGATCTTCACAATCCTACCTGCAGCACCTTTAATGTTGGGTGTGCATTTATGTTATCTGGGTTTTAGTTTTGTATGGTTGATTTAGTGTGTTATTAGTGTTCATGTTTGTCTAAATTTATTGTTCACCATGACCGAGACCCGGGTGGGGACTGATGGCCTCTGGGCAGTGAGGGAGTATTTCTTCACATAGATTGGAAATCTGTAATATCTCCTGAGTGACATTGTTTATGCAGAATACATTGGATATTACAAACTGTGCATTGTTGTCCTTGTCTGATTTATTAGAGCCAATGTATTGACATTGTTCCTAAAATTATATTGTTATTAAGGAAAAAACATGTTTATAAGAGCAAGTTGTATCTTTAGTTTTAGATTTGTTATATTTCAACATGACTCCAGAAAAAAATATTTGTTTACTAATGATTTTTACTAATGACTACTAATGTAAACTTGACTTGTCTACTGCATCAACTTACTGCTCTGTGTTAATACAACTTGACCTCTTAAGTTATACCTTGCGTAAAAACTTAAACGGTTTAAGGCAACGGGTTTCCACGCAAATTTCTAGTAAAGTCAACTAAATACAGATTATTATTTTGACATACTGTATGTATTTGTTCCTGTGCATGCGTACATGCTTTGGTCTTTTTGTAGTGGTTAATTTTATTTTTATTGTGTACTTTCACATGCAGGGACGCCAGATGGAAAGTTGCCAGTAGCTAAATCTGGCACTGGTACTTTGAGATTGTTGTTTGTACATTGTTCCTGATGTAAATAAACGAAATGAAACTAAGATGGTGAACATGGTTGACATAATACCTGCCCAACATCATGCTGATGTTAGCATTTAGCTTTAGCCCTGTCCTGCCAAAGTCACAGTTTTTTTCGAGTACTCCGCTGATTTAGCATTACACTCCCATAACGTGTTTACTATGTATCCACTTTATACAACTGCTCACATACATATACAGTACTCCCAAAGACCTGTTAAACAGACTCTGATGTTTAAAATAGATGGTCGCCCCTCCCACCCCGCCTTTTTATAACAAGATCAGGATAAATTGATTTCAATAATAGTCTTAACTCTGAGAGAAACACCTTTGCCTAATCACTTCTCTGTGATTGTTTGACGGCCAGTGCAAACAAATGATTAGCAGGGGTGTTAACGAAGAGCTTCATTTGACGCTGCCGACATGGCGCATTGTCTTGCTAATGTTGCTGCCGGTGTGAACAGATCACACATTTCACATCACCATAGAGAACTAACACCAAATTAACACAGGGCGCAGATTTTGTATTACTAGTCAACTGTGTAGCTGTCAAATTTACACCTCCTTCTCCGCTCTGTTCCGAAGGTTGCTGCAAAAAAAAAAGTGTTGATTCCAGAGTACAAACACTATTCCAGCTACAGTGTATTCTAGCCTCCTAATTAAAGGTGGAAAATAGTTTATTTCAATGTTGTTAAAAAATGTTGCTCGACAATTTCTTTTACATTTACAGAAGCCCTAAACCTCCTTCATTCTCAGTAGCTTTATATTAGCATTAAGTTAAATCAAAGCAGTGTCTTCCTATGCATTGTTACGTGTTGGTGTGTACACATATTCGTCCAGCTCATGTTTTCGAGCGATGCAAGCTTGAATAGGATTTCAGCACTTCATGGATGTGCTTGATTTTCTCCAATTTTACGAGGATCAAACAGTCTGACATGAGCCTGCTGCAGCAGCGCTGAGAAGTTTTCGCGATGGGAGTATTTCAGCCCTGTGGCAACCCAATCTTTATATCCCAATGTAATTATCAGGAAAGACATTCTCCCTTGGTGGTGAAGGCCAAAGTTTCCTGCCATGATGCGTGGAGATTTGATTTGATTGAAAAGGCTGTACTGCATGGTCCTCGCGGGCTCCAGGGCTCCAGCACCTCGTGCAGTAAGCCTCCATGTCCACATACAATAGTTGTTAAATGCATGACTATTTTCTCTTTCTCTGAATCACTGCCGCATAGAAATCTGAGGGGTAGTGGAGAAAGAGTTTCACACAATTGCCGCAGAAATGTCCTGAAACATATCCAATAAAATTACATTTGAATTGAATTACGAGAAGGAATAACTCTTTCCATTTCTCTCCAGCCAGTTGAATCATCTCTGGGTTACCTGCTTGTCAGTTGCCGCGTCCTCTGTGACAGCACACTGAGGTATCTGATTGCATCAGCTTGAGGCATTTCCCTTCACCACGTCAGAACACAAACGTGTGTAAAAACAACAAAACTAACCAGGGAGGGGAGGGACCAGGGAGTGGAGGGACCAGGGAGCGAGGTCACTGGATTGTCTTCTGGGTCATTGGTCACTGGGCTCACACACACACACACACACATATATAAACACATACACCAGGAGCTGACATCCCTCAAAACAACAACTGACTCCGTTTATTAATAAATGCTGTAATGTAACTGAAGCACACACACATTAGTTCAACGTTGCAACATGTCCATTTGGATGTGTGGTTAATTTTTAAATTCCTTGCTTTCATGTTGAATCCTAATTCTATATGCAAAACCGATTCCAGAGAACACACCACTGAATACCCTGCTCAGCTGGTTAAAAATTAATAGGAGTGTCAATGCCTGAGCATTGTGTTATCTTTTAACCACGCATGTTGTTAAATATTCATTCTCAGAAAGGCAAATATTACATTCCTTTACCTTTAGTTGTCTTTTGCTTGTTGCTTCCCGGCTTCCCTCTTTTCTTTCTTTCTTTCTCTCTCGTTCTCTTTCTCTCCTATTGACTCTGATGCCCAGGCTGCCGCTTAATTGGTATTTTTTGTTAGGCTTTTCCTAGTGTGAAACAACAGAGCCTCACACCTCAAATAAAGTATTTATTCATTATTTTTGCACACAGTTGTCTGACAGCAGGAAACCCTATTAGCAAAGCTAATTTAAAGGCGGAGTAGCAATCCAATTAGGTCTAATTGGAGGCTGATAGAACAGCATTCAGAGGTAGCCTGCGCTGACTCCGGCCACCGCTGCATCCTCACACCCCTGGATGCCTCCATCCTCCCTGCATGAACATCGCCGCCCGAGTCAAACTTCTGCAATCGCGTAATAATAACATTGTTACATCATGCGACGCGACAATGGACATCTATTCATGGTGATGCGGCTGTGAGAGGTGGCAGAGGCTAATTCAGCGAGGCCTTCTCACAAAGACTGGGACAATGTCCCGGGTTATAGAGCTGTTGTCTCAGACCGAGACCACCTCAGCAAACCTTCACTCGCTCACACACAATGGATACTGGTGGCCTGTTTGTCCATGCTTTAGAAACATGACCTATACAAGAAATAAATTCACAAAATAGAAGGTGTTAAACACGTCTTCAAAATAACATAGGTGGAGCTTCAGTGGTTCTGTTTCTTCACGTCTCTTCACATGTTTACTGTTGCTATGTGAATCCTAATCATAATGTGTGATGGTCCATTTGCACACACATTATTATCAACATATAAAGTAAAGGTATCATTTTCCCAAAATACTCTTCACATGCAATTTGAAAGTAGTCATTAGTAGGATAACCCCTTGAGATGAATCATGTCATTTTCGAAGGCGTCCTTAAAACAATTAAACAGTAAATACAAAACACAAAATACATTCACACATACACACATCACTCCCAAGCCTGACTGCTCCAACAACAACTGATCCCCCCCCTCCCCCATATACACCCAAGTAAAAACACAGTAAATTTGCATACATCCCAAATATGCTGCTATTTTAGTAGATGCACAAACAGGATCCAATATCATAAAATAAATAAATAAATCAACAAAAATTGTGATATGTCAAGTTAGAAACAAGAGCAGGTTAATTGTAGATAATTAAAGACAGATGCCTTAAACATAACAAATGAAGTAAGTGATCTAAGTGCGGTGGGCAAGGTATTCTAATCAGATGGTGCTTTAAATTTGCAATTTATTTTCAACATTTCTGAACAAGCCTCTCCAATATAATGACGTCTGCTCACCTATTAGTGCGTTTCAGGTACTCTGCATGCGTCTTTGTGAGGGTGTAAACCACTTTGAACTTTTCAAAACCACTTGCTAACAGCTAAGTGCTGCAGCAACACACTGTTGTTCTAAATGACTCACAAGAACAATCACAAATAACTGCTGTAATGTACACCATATCAAGAGTTGACGCCTATGGCTTTGACTGGAGAACAAACACACATTGTGTTGCTTTTAAGCAGGGCTCTTGGAGCTCTGGGCTGCTTTTAAAATGTCAAACTCTTAAACTCAAGTGAAATGAGCTCATAAACCTGGTTGAATCAACTCCTCTATGACACGCTTTAAATCTGTGATTTATTTCTGTTGAATGGACAGCATTGTTTCACAGCTGTTCGTCATGTTGTATCCACCTCTTTATAGCATTTCTTTTAGCTGATTTATACCAGTTGAAAGGGGAAAGAACCCCTTCTAATTGTTTGTTTCCCTGTTCACCCAATGTACCCAGTGTCCCCTAGTCCCAAATCCAGCCAGTCTATCTAATAAAGGCCTAAAATGCCAAATTAAATCATCTTAAAAAAGAATTCACACACATGCGTTGTGGATCTGTACTCATACAATTCCTGAAGCGAAAATATTTTGTACCTGTCCTTGTCGCAAATGTCTTAATGAACTGTTAAGCTATCACTTTCACCCCAGCGGAGATGATGAAGTGTTTTCATTTGTTGACACTCTGAAACAACTGGGATCACAAGGACACACTGAGAGGTTCCACCAATCCATATGGAGCAGGAACAAAAGCAGATGAAAGTGGCTTTCTGTATGAGAAAAGCGTAAGGTACCCAGGGAAACACACACCAGCAGCACATTTGAGCCTGCTAATGTTTCCTCTGTAGGTGAATCCGGCGTGTATATGGGTGTGTGAGATCAAGAAGCAAATGAGTGGGGGTATTCCCCTATCTGATTGGCCACTGGCTAGGTTTGGAACGTGAAGCAAGTACACCCAGCCTCCCTTTGAAATACCGCTACCATTTGCAATTCTAAACATCTCGGTATACATTTACTGCACGTGCATGAGTGTTCTCAGTCAAGTCGAATCAGTTGAGCTAAAGCTTGTGGTTAAGCTTGTGGCTTTAAACAGACCTGACGTGGAGAGAAAGGACGGAGATGTGAGAAAAGAGAAAGACGGACACAGGATCTTTGCAGAAATATGCTGTTTAGGGAACTGTCGACATAATTCACCTCCGAATTTGAATTGAAAGGAAGCTGTAAAAGCGTTGAGTACATTCTCATAGCAGAACCATGAATCAAAAGGGCTGTTGTAGGGAGTTCTTGCAGAAGTTTACAACACTGAGGGTGAACACCTGTCATTCTCTAAGTATAGCTCTAACACAGGAGTACTTCACCTGTGGCAAGCCCCCTACTCAATGATATAAGGGAGGATAGGAATGTGAAAAGTTTTTATTGTTATGTTTTACTATAACAGATTTTTTTTTTTGTATTGCTTACTTCTCTGTTTTTGGGTTAACTTGTTATTTTGGGGGGTTCTAATTTTCACAAATGTATAAGTACAATGGACCAGTTCCCAGCAAGTAAATCAACCTATCTTGATTAGTGGAACAGGAATAGAGATTTTAGTTTTTTTTTAGATTCATTTAAATGGCTTCTGGGAATGCAATTACCAATGCAAACAGTCCTCAGACCGGGCTCATTGGAATTCCTGCAGGATAGACACAAGCGGCCCTTTCTCACTTCGGCAAGGCAGATAGCAGACAGACAAGCTGTCAGAATCGTTATGCTTGGGACTTCATCTCGTTAATTTGGGAGATGGGAGCGCAAGTATTTGCCCTGTGGAAAACTAAACACACTTGCAGGGTTTCTCTCGCCCTCCCTGTCTCTGTCCAGGGAAAAAAGCAGCCAAGCTGCAAGGCAGCCAGGCCCACACATAGCCTGCAGTCATATCAGACCCAACAGCCTGGCTGGAGTCAATATGACCGCGGGCGAAAAAAAGAATGTGGTGGAGCGGGTCCCCCCTCAATCTGAGACCTAGCTCGGGCAGCAAACAGCTAGCGAGGTGCTCATTCAATATGAGTGAGCTTCTTCCCCCCTCCTCCCCTTCACACAAACCAATGCACATATCAAAACTCGCTCTCACTCAGCTCATGTCACCCCCCCATCCCCCACCCCACACACACACACACACTATTTTCCGCTCCTCTCTCCCACTTCACCAACCCCAACTCTCTGGCTCTCACTCAACCTGTTCTTGTTTTTATTGTAAGATGTACAGTACATGATTTCTTTTCCCATTATTTTGTGAAGGCGAGTGGTGATGGTATGTGCGCGTGTGTGTGGCACAACATTCTGACAACGAGATTTGATTTGACAGCAGATGCCTCTCTTGTTTCCCTCTCTGCTGACCCTGCAGACCAGAATGTGGAAAGGGGGTGGATTTGGGCTAAAAGTACCTTTTTTATTTGCTGGAGTTTGGTAGTTGTTATGTGCCCCGCTGCTTCTTGACTCGAAAGTTTACTCAACATTTTCTACCTGTCTTTTTCCTCTTTCCTTGAGAGCTGATCGAAGTTCAATCGTGGCAATTTGGTGAGGAATAATGATTAGGAGTAAATTGCGTTGAGTCAGAGAGGAAGCGCCTTGGTTCTCAGCTTATCATCCACCATGCATTATGCACACAAACACACACACACACACACACACACACACACACACACACTTATTATTTGCTCGGTGAAGCAAGAAAAAACACAATCAGTGTCTAACGCATGAAAATTCCAGGAGGTGACTCATAGGTGGCATAATGAACAGCTTAATGAAACAAAACCTGAAAAAAGAGAAGAAAAAACAGTGTCACTTATTGACAGTAGTCAATAATTAAATGGAGGTCATCCAGAGGGTCAGACAGAATCCCATCCTGTTTTGTGTATCCACCCCTATTATTCATTTCATCAACTGAATATGTATGACTAAAACACACGTTTCAGACAAAACTGTGTATATGTAAAAGCTCCACACGTCGAGCCCTGCTTCCACGTCTCAAAGAGAATACGCGAACACAAACTGCTTTATTGCGATGTGTGAAAACAGTCCTGTCAAACGTCTGTTTACCATCTCACGTTCCCAGAGGCACAAACCTCTCGACAGAGGCTACATCTATTTTTCCTGCAGTAAGATGTCTTTAAAACAACAGCGTTTTGCAGTTTCTGCTTTAAAGGCAGGGTTACAACCTCAGAGGACAAATTAGAGTCAAAGTAACAGCTCCTTGTAAGAGATTGTGTGTGCTTTTTCTGCTAAACAAAAGCCCCACATCTTACAGAAGAGTGAAAGAGTTTAGATTGAAATGTTTCTACATTTCCTCAGCATAGACAGAGCTCACATTAAAGGAATAGTTTGACATTTTGGGAAATATTTCCTTTTTTTTGCCAAAAGTTAAGATAGCCGACGCCAGAGTTGGGCTTCGTCCCCACTAGTTATTTGCCGTCTCCGTGGTGTGTCAGCACTTGTAGTCTGAGATTTAACCCTTGTGCTGTCTTCCATTTGGCCATGCACTTGTCGTCCACCCGGGTCCAAAAAATGAATGAAAAACACTTTCTCTGACGTTTTGGTCTCTTTTTTTTGACAATGCTTTTGGTGCTTTTTTTTTATGTTTAGCGCTTCTTTTCACTGCCATGTACATCCACCACGAACACCAACTTACTACTAGTTTTACACTTATTTTACACCTATATTTACTTTTGAAATTCATGGTCAATAAACCATTTGTAGGAAATTATACCTAATCATTTAGTTAAAAAAGTAAAACGTTCAGTGAGGATACAGTTTAGAAACATAAAGAAAAAATCAAATGCTACAAAATTTAATAAAACACCCAAAATTCAATGAAAACATAGATACGATCTTTTGTTGTACTTGCAAAGCGTGCTGTATGGAATCATCCATGCTATTTTTGGGTAATTACAATTAGGTAGTTAAAAGAAACCCATATTTCTGATACAGAAATTTTAAAAGCAGGTCAAATTTGACCCAAAGACAACACAAGGGTTAAGGTGCTCTGTGCAAGGTCTCGCAGTGCCAGACCTTCGTCCACAGCGCTGCGGAGGAGGGTCTGGCTAGTCCACACAGCATTCTGGGATGGGAGAAAAACATGCTCTGGTTTATTGGCATTTCTTTAAAGCAATCACATTTAGGGCGGTGCTAGACTCCGGACGGAGCCACGGTGCCGCTGCAAAATAGCCTCGGGAAGGAACTTGTTTTAGTGGAACATGTGTACGTTCAAAGGTTTTTTTTAGTTGTGCAACAGAAAACTCAGATTGGACAGATAGTCTGGATTTATCCTGCAGAGATCTGAGGAGCAGTTGACAACACAAAGAAAGCAGAAGGTAACGGACATCCGGAGCAATCCCGAAAGTGGAACGTCATAGATATAGACTACTCTGTGCATAATATGTGCTGCCATTTCATGGATAGAGGTGAAAGTTAAAAGTGACTGTGTACTTGACTCATTTGTTGGTCTCACTCCTAGTGAGCATAGCAAACACACGGCAGATCATTGCTTCATAGCCCAGCATCCCAAATATAGATTTCACTGTTATCTTTAAGTATGCAAACGATCTGTCTGTCTGTAGATGGTCGGCTTATGGCTACATTCCAGGCTTTTTAATACCCAAATTGACGTTGCGCGCCGCCATCCTTTTGTTACCGCGCCACGCTTGCCGGCCAAGAAAACACAAAAGTCAGTTATATGGCAGCAATTGATGCGACAGGCATTTAGTAAGGTGATTTCTATGGTAACAATCCTCAGGAACATTTTAATTTTCAGCATCAAATGGGTAAAAACACAGCCGTGATAATTAGCACTGTGTGTGTAGCTTAATATGTGTGTGTTTGGACCATTCTTTAAAGGACTTCAAAAAGCCTGGAGGAAGAACACAGTTTGGTGTTTTACGACATCTCTCCACTCTCTCTGCTGTCAGTCAGCATTACAGGCTGTTTTTGCCCGTTGTATTTTCTTTTGTAATCTAAAGCACAGTCCTTTTTAAAACGACTCTGCTAATTACTTTATTTAATCGGGCTCCGGCCGAGGAATTATTTTTGTAGCCCGGAGCTAATTTTGAACCTGTAACAATAGCTTTTGGAATATCGGTTTAAGATAAAAAAAAAGAAAAAAAAAAGCTTTTATATTTAATCCTGGAGGCTGTTATATCTACACATTTCAAGTTGCACTTTCATGTGGACCCTTCAAGATCACGAGGACTCTGATATAGTTGCATTGCACCTGAGGATAATTTGAAAACCAATGCAATTAGTGTGACCGTGCAGAAAATAAGGAAACAGTGGCCACAATGTTCGATTCTTTTTCATGAAATACCCCTTAAACCACACAGTTCTATCCTTATTCTGACCCACACCTGTTCCTTTTCCTAGCACCCCCTTCCCCACTCTTCTTTTTTTCCGTTTTGAATTAGACAAACCAAGCACAGGGCAGCAAATGGTGTTTGAAAAACAAAAAGAAAAAAAAAAAAAGACGGTTTTGGTGATGGTAGAGGGAGGGGGGGGTAGAAAAAAAAATCAAAGAGAAATCGGCAGAATGTGTACTTTCAGAGGCTGCGGCACAGTTGAACTGAGCAGGCCCAAGTCCTGTGAAAAGAAATGGAGACAGCCTGAATGCAAATTAAATCCCCCTCATTCCTGCAAATATTGTCTTAGCCATTAGTGCGGGCTTGACTAGAAAGGAGTGGTCCCAGTCATTGTCGCTCGGCCAGGGAGAAGTCAGGGGAAGAATTCTATTCACTGGCCGTCTTGGGGGCTCGGTGCACTTGGGTGCTTGTTTGGTACCATTCAAACGCCACAGACCGTGGCAACAAAGAGAGCTTTCAGCGTACCTCACTGTAAAAGCATGTGAAAACGAAGAAAGGAGGTGGATGGGAGGGGAGAGAAGGAGGGAGAAAGAAGGCTGGTGGGGGTGAAGGGGGAGATGGGGGGAGCAGCACTAGAAAAGTTTAGGTGTAGGTCCTGAGTGGAACTGGGCCTGTTAGTTGTCTTTTAATCATTCGGTTTATTTTGCTTGGTGGGATATTGGAGCGCTTCACGCAGCTTGCGCAGTTGGCTCCACCGAGTGAGGAGCTGTGAATTACGTGCACACGCACACGCACACGCACACACACACACACACACACACACACACACACACACACACACATATACACAGGCTTTGAGCGTCCTGCTTGGCCTGTCTTCAAGTAGCACCCATGAGAGACAAAAAGAGCCCTTTCAGCATAAAACCATACCTGTCTTGTCTCCTGTTCTTGTTTGTGTGTATTTATATATTTACAGACATTTTTACAGCTGGGCTCTGCTTTGTGCATCATCTCTAGTTGCTGTTTTGCCCTCAAACTTCATCATGAGGCAGGTCTGAAGTGTGCTACTGACCCAAAGTGGCTTTCACACACACAGGAGACAGGTACGTTTTTAAGGCACAGCACATATATTGGAATGAAGGGCCCCACTTGTGTTCAAATTCCAGAGCCTTCTGCTGTATTCATCGGCTCTTAAACCAAACATGACTGTTCACGAACGGATTATTTGTGTTTGAATCCACATGAGAAAGTTCAATCTGCAGTGCACAAGTGGATGAACGCTCACTGAGCCAGCAAGCTTATACTCTGCCACAGGCCTCGCACATCACCCAACACTGAGAAAGACTATTACGGAGACATATCTCATGAAGCGCATACACAGGAGTGAAGAAGTCAGTAAAGAAATACCGCACAGGTTTGTGTTTGTGTGTATAGGTGGAGCCGGGGTGTGTGCAGAAAGCAGAATAGCCCTTGGCATCCCAGATTTGTTTTGACTGCTGCGTTTACAGCTGCTGCATAGCATGGGCGATGAAGGGCTCGGTCAAAGTAAAACAACCAAATTCTTAGTTTTCTTCTTCTTTTCTTTCACTCGTTCTCCTCTCCTGTCTTTGGGAGATGTCTCCCGGCAAGCCAGCTGTATAATCAAGCCCTTCATTTCTACTTTATTGACAGATGCTACTTCCAGCCTTGGTTGGGGGAATACGGTTTGTTTTTTGAACCTCTGGGAAAGATTGAATTCCATGGCAGGGTGATATATGCTTCGGAAGGCTTTGTTAATGTTGGACTACAGCAGCATGGTAGAAGTGTTGGAATGATTTCCTCCGTTTTGTCAAGAGGGAGAAACCTCAAAAGTTGGACCAAGAGAAAAACAGTATAGAAACTAATGCAACAGTCTGCTGCAACTTCAAACTGTTACAACGTATTGTCTCATTTCCAGAGACACCAGAATTACTCATGTACAGTATATTAGAAATGCAGTTAGTTTATCGTTCGATTTGACACTGTCAAGTAAACAGAGTTTTGCAAGTCTTGACATAATTATTGCAAATGCTCATGTACAGTATAGAATTTTCAAAGTCTGACACTTCAGGCACTTCAGGCACCTGAGGATCAATTTCATGTCGAAACATTTTGGGCAGCCGTCGTCTGGGTCTCCAACAGTTAAAGCTACACGAGTCGATTCCCCAAAAGTCAGTGCTGTTTTTTACACTGCGCCTGCACAAAGTGGCAAACAGAGCCTTTTAAAGTGCCATGGGGACACGGTGCCTCATGTGGATGGAAAATATGGAGGCCAGGTTGGTCAAACTTTGGCAACAGCTTACTTGCTTCTATGATATTTCGTCCTCCACCTATCACGACCAAAATGAACAAGAGACACAATGGCAGGTACCGGTAATAGCTGCTGATCTTCAGCTGCCTGATAATATATTTTGTTCTGATTTAGCTAGCTAGCTTGTTTTTTGGTTTGTTGTTATGTGTTTTTGTTGTTAGTGTGTGTGAGTGTGTGTGTGTGTGTGTGTGTGTGTGTGTGTGTTTAGATAAAGAGCCTACGGACGGTTTTAATATTCTATTTTACACGTACAGTGTGTGGCTTAATAATTGGCCGTACAGTATAAGCACAAAAATCATGACCTTTGGCTTTACAACGCAGACAATTGATTATCAAATTAAACAACATTTCTAAAATCATACATGTATGCAAAGGTGGTCATGCCATCTGTAGCTCCACCCGGTCGGCCTCGTGCTTACTGGTGATCTAATGGAGGATGTCCATATAGGGATAGTAAAAAAAAAAAAAAACGAACCCTAGATTTTAGAGAAGTAAGGGGTCGCCATCGATTGCTGGGGGACACTGCATAGCTCCGACTGGGGACTGGAGAGTTTTTCCATCAGAAGACAACACTTTGATCATGCAGAACTCTCTCGACCCCTCAGCCATTGATGCCTTGAGGAGTCCTACTCCTCTGGCTTGAAGAAATTGGCACAGAAAGAGATCGGGGGTACCAGTCTGTTCTCATTAGGAACTTGCTCTTTAGGTAAATAGGGAAGCTAATTTTAACCACTTTAATGTGAGGACTTGTGTGAACAATTGTATTGGAGTTTCAGGGTAACACCATGGATTTAGTGAGTTAGCTGTGGGTTACAAGTTGAACCCCAAAGACTATTTTAATTTACATTTTTGGAAAATTAGCACCATTTATAGTTTGCTGACATAGCAGTCAGGAGTTCCTGGAAGTACACTTGGGTTAAAGTGGGATCTGGTACATGGGGGGAACCCTAAGATCCGGGGGAAATTCTTTTCTCCAATTTGAACTTAGCGCTACTACTACTACTACTTTAATAAAGTATCCATCCACTACACAGCACTTAAAGCAAACTCACTTATACAGCTAGTTCACCTGTTACTCTTGTTATTTTCTTCTTCCAAAACAGCCAGGAGTTGAGTTTTCTTTCAGACAAAATTATGACTGGTGTGATAACTGCATGCTAAATTAACCAAAGCACACAAGGCCAAATTGTCTCCTAACTTACCACATTGCAAGGAGTCCAACGCAATCAGTCCACATAAAAACACCGCAGCTACATTCACTTCCAGTCCAGTCCAGTCCAGTCGATTTACGAGGACTATGGTTAACTGCTCCTCAGATCTCTGCAGGGTAAATCCAGACACCTAGCTAGACTATCTGTCCAATCTGAGTTTTCTGTTGCACAACTTAAACAACTTTTGAACGTACACACGTTCCACCAAAACAAGTTCCTTCCCGAGGCTATTTTGCAGAGGCACCGTGGCTCTGTCCGGTGCTTAGAGCCACCCATGACCATTGTGATCAGTTTAAAGAAATGCCAATAAACTACGGCACGTTTTTCTCCCATCCCGGAATACTGTGTGGACTAGCCAGACCCTCCTCCGCAGCGCTGTGGAGGAGGGTCTGGCAAAGCGAGACTAATCTAGACACAACCTGGAGAGAAGCTGTATGTGAGAACGCAATTGTCTGTTTGACCAGATATAAATCAGACTTTACCCTGCCAGCTAGCCACTAGCCACCTTAGTAAAAAGTCTGTGTAATGTCCATTTGAGCCAATGTGTGAATAGAGCAGGTCATTGTCCAGAGAATTCGTGTTTGGGAGGTAAACCTACTAGTGAGTGCACCTGGAATTTTGGTAATAATCCCTCATTGCTCTGGAAAAGTGTGTGTGCAGAGAACTAACAAAGAAAAACCTGCATACCTCATAACACTAGATCCGGTCTCAGCTTTTTTTTTTTTTTTTTTATGTATTCCATTATATTCCTGAGTCGTTCCATGTTCATTTAACAGAACATTTTCTTTCAGCTTTCACACAAGCGTTCTTTAATGTATAGTCAAATGATGTGTCATGATGAACTAACTTTCATTTTCTAATCACCCATTGGCTGCATTGACAGCACAAAACCACACTAATGTCATTTTGCTGTCTAATGCATTGTACTGCAGTATGTTTATGCTCAAGATAACACCAAAACAAGTTCCTTCCTGAGGTTATTTTGCAGCGGCACCGTGGCTCCGTCCGGTGCTTAGAGCCGCCCGTGACGATTGTGATTGGCGCTATGCAGGAAGGTCTGGCAAAGCGAGACTCTTACAGACATGTGAACGCACCACAGACAGTTGCCTTGTTTATGGACTCATGGCTGTTGAAAATTAATAGGGGAAACACCGAAAAGGATATTTGGAGTTGTTTTAAAAGAAAGGTAAACACTAATATATGAAACTGACAGTAAGATTAATTTACTTGGTAATCCAAGGTGCCGGAATACCGTTCTGGATCGTTGCAGCCCACTTTAACCCACTTTTACAGACAACTATGCTTGCATTACTGGAGAAGATTTTAAAATGAGGTAAAACTCAGGGAAGTTCTGGAGTTAGGAGTGTCTTTTTGCTATTCCTCAAAGCACATTTATGCACATTTATCTGCAATAGACATCAGACAGCGATACTATCCACAAGAAGTGTTAGTTACACTGGATCAACCACAGTTTGTATCATAGAGTACGAAGTTTGAGTCATATTGCAACAAGTGGGTTAAAGTATCGTAATTACCTCCATATATCCATGTGTCAGCCACTGCTGCAGCGCCAGTTGCTGACCATATGTGAATGGGCCAAAGCAGAACAAACTACAGTTACTGACTTCCTTTTGTTTTCAGAACACCTCCGTGCACCTGTCCCTTTCACCCCAAGCTGTACAGGAAAAATCGTAAATAATTAAATGTTCTTCCTTAAAACACAGAGGGCATAAGTAAGTACACCCCTATGTTAAATTCCCATAGAGGAAGGCAGATTTCTATTTTTAAAGGCCAGTTATTTCATGGATCCAGGATACTATGCATCCTGATAAAGTTCCCTTGGCCTTTGGAATTAAAATAGTCGCACATCATCACATACCGTTCACCATACCTGGGGCTTGGCATGGGGTACTTTCCATAAAATCATCTCTCAATGCAAATCAAACCAGCTATTAGGCTAACTGAAATAAAACCATGCCAATCTCTAGGTATGGTGAAGGGTATGTGATGATGTGGGGCTATTTTAATTCCAAATGCCAAGGGAAATTCATCAGGATGCATAGTATCCTGGATCCATGAAATAACTGGCCTTTAAAAATAAAATCTGCCTGCCTCTATTGGAATTTAACATAGGGGTGTACTTACTTATGTCCCCTGTATTTTAAGGAAGAACATTTATTTATTTATGATACATTATTAATTCACAAACAAAACTGGTGTCCTTAAAGGTTGGATTTTTCCTCATTATTTTAATTAAGGCATTAAGATCAGTTTCCAAAAGATGATTTTTTTATTCCTCTTTTTAGCATGGGTGTCCTAATTTTTTTACATGACTGTATCTCTACCTCGCATCTCTGCTGATCTTGACATGCAAGCATGGATGTGTTCGTAAATGTGCACAATCCTGCATTTGCAAAATTTGCAAGTGATGGAAAAACAAAGTCACCCATCACTTCTCATTCCAGTTTATTCTCTGCTCTGTAATGGCACTTTTTTTTTTGGTAAAACAGAACTTCCCATTTGCTACCTTGTGCTACAAAAACAACCGAGAATACTTTACTACATGTGCTCTTTCGTTTAGAATGGGCTAATGCGTGTCAGCCAAGAAATCCTCGCTCACACGAACAGAGGAAGGCAGAGGGTGCCAAGACAATCTGAAGCGGAGAGCGTCGGTGACAGATGGGATGGAGAGGCTGACTTCTTTATTTTAAGGACGGTATCATCTATCTCTTCCTGCCAGCCTGGCGGTTCCCCATCTTCTATCGGAGCCTCCGTGTTGTTCGGGCGGAACAATCCTTCACCTCATGCAGTTGCTGGGAAGACTGATGCATGTTTACAGCACACAAAGTGACAGGAGAAGGCACACACAGACAAAACAAATACATTCATGTTGTTCTTCATATGCAGAGATACAATCACAGGCACAGGTTTGCAACCTTACAGAGCAGCTCTGAATTCCCAGATTGGGGGAAGAATGGGGGGTGGAAACATGGATGAGTAACATCCTCCACTTGAGGAAAGAGTTTATCCCACAGTTACTCAATGAATGACACTTAAGTAGTGTTGACTTTCCTGGAAAAAAGGGAATATTTAAAAATGATACCTGGACTTAATAGCTTTGTAAAAATTCTCTGAATCATATTATGTAATTACTTTGTCTAGACATGCACATTTGTGGTTTTAAGTAAGATATATATATATTTTTTATTCATACTGCATTTTCAGATGTTAATTAAACCACTGAATTACAGAATGTAATCTCTATATAACCATTAAAACATTAAAAGTTTTTTCATTAATCAATGTTGCAATACCAATTTCAGCACAGAGAGGATATGTCTTAAAGGGTCATTCCACTTAATTACAACTTGGGTCTCATTTTTGTATTTTTGGTTTTCATTCCTTTTGGTAATAATATTTTACTCGCCAAGTTAATTAGTGACAAAAAAATACATCAAACTGGTGAGTATGTGACCCACAGTTTAGCCATACTTTTTTTTAAATTTTCTTAAGAAAGAAAGAAAATAAAGGTGTACGGTAAAGTCATTGCCCATATGATCTGTTGTGAACATCCATAACAGTTTACAGACAACTTTCTTCTTCAGCATTGACTTACCATATTTATCATAATCTTGAGCATAAACATACTGCAGTACAATGCATTAGACAGCAAAATGACATTAGTGTGGTTTTGTGCTGTCAATGCAGCCAATGGGTGATTATAAAATGAAAGTTAGTTCATCATGACACATCATTTGACTATACATTAAAGAACGCTTGTGTGAAAGCTGAAAGAAAATGTTCTGTTAAATGAACATGGAATGACTCAGGAATATAATTGAATACATAAAAAAAAAAAAAAAAAGCTGAGACCGGATCTAGTGTTATGAGGTATGCAGGTTTTTCTTTGTTAGTTCTCTGCACACACACTTTTCCAGAGCAATGAGGGATTATTACCAAAATTCCAGGTGCACTCACTAGTAGGTTTACCTCCCAAACACGAATTCTCTGGACAATGACCTGCTCTATTCACACATTGGCTCAAATGGACATTACACAGACTTTTTACTAAGGTGGCTAGTGGCTAGCTGGCAGGGTAAAGTCTGATTTATATCTGGTCAAACAGACAATTGCGTTCTCACATACAGCTTCTCTCCAGGTTGTGTCTAGATTAGTCTCGCTTTGCCAGACCCTCCTCCACAGCGCTGCGGAGGAGGGTCTGGCTAGTCCACACAGCATTCCAGGATGGGAGAAAAACGTGCCGTAGTTTATTGGCATTTCTTTAAACTGATCACAATGGTCATGGGTGGCTCTAAGCACCGGACAGAGCCACGGTGCCTCTGCAAAATAGCCTCGGGAAGGAACTTGTTTTGGTGGAACGTGTGTACGTTCAAAAGTTGTTTTAGTCGTGCAACAGAAAACTCAGAATGGACAGATAGTCTAGCTAGGTGTCTGGATTTACCCTGCAGAGATCTGAGGAGCAGTTAACCATAGTCCTCGTAAATCGACCGGAGATTAAAACTTCCAACACAAAGAAAGCGTAAAGTTAAAAAAAGAGTGAAATCCAGAGGAATTTCCGGTGGCAACAGAGCAATCCCGGAAGTGGAAGATCGTGGATGTCTAGATAGGTTCAGGGTTGCAGTGCATGTGTGAAAGGAGCTTGTGTTACCTGATCTCAGCTATTTGCTGAGTACTATTTGTCATAAGTGATAGAAATGATGTCCAAAACTACCAAAATAAGACACACATTATGATAAACCAGAATTAGTCTGGTTTTGAACAATGTTGGTGAGAAAAAAAGGAATGAGGTGCAAGATTCAAGAAAAGGCTTGTTGACATCTCTGTTTTTCCACTTAGAGAGAAACTCTGCCAAAACACAGGAACACCTCGAACCCACATGCACTATCCACTGCTACTGTGGCTTTGTGTTTTAAAAATATAGCCATGCTCGCCCCATAAATGCTAGTGTGTGGTGGAGACAGCCACACCTGGACATATAACCTGGACTATTTATCATCTCTGTACTGCTCCACTCTCTCTCTCTCTGCGGTTTGCTTGCGTGCCAGCCTCGACTATTTCCCCTCCAGCAATGATAGGATTATGTCTGACATGTTTAAGGAAGTGGCTTTGGCAGGCGGTGTAGAAGAGGCAGGCACTGAGACACACACATAATGTACATTTATACACACACACACACACACATTCCTGATGCCAGCCTTGACTCAGTAACCTTGTATAGCAGGGCAGGTTTCAACGATGCGTCTGTCTGTCAAACTGGAGCTGAAATTAATCTGCGTGTAAAGAGAACGGGGGGGATGAGGCAGGGAGGCTTTAGCATTAACTCTGTTATCATTACAGATGTCAGGCAGGATGACAGGGGAGGGCTGATGCTGTTGGTAAACCGATCGTCGCCGCTTGATTCGAGTGGGGAATTAGACTCGCTTCATTTAATGGAAGTGTTGGGACAGGTGAGCTATTTATTTACACTGCTGCTGCTCCTGCTGGTGATGATGTGTTTTTTTTTTCCTTTCTATTCTATTGAGGAGGCCTTCACTTGTCTCCTCCGGAGCTGCATTTGTCTGCCAAGAACATGACAAATGACACTTTGGAGGAAGAGGAGAGTAAATGCACTCCAGCTATGTTTTTGCACGGCCCAACCAGACCGGCTCCATCTTGCGTTTCATGAGCCAAATTCCTGGAAAATGACTTAATTGTGGGGTAGATTTCCAAATGATGATTCGAGGCAAAATGAAAAGAAAAGAAGAAGCCGGGGCACGGTAGGAGTCTCGTATGACTGCTCGATTTTCTCAACAGGTGAAATCACTGAGGTTGGAAGAGAGGTAAAGTTGAAGAAACAGAGGGGGATAGAGGAAATAGAGAGGAAGCAGGGATACCTTCACAGGTTCTCCCAGCAAGAACTCAGACGATAATTGCAGAGAAACGTGTCCAAAACGAGGGGAGCTGTCTACATCCGACATCCTGTGCTTTCAGCCGGGTTTTTATCCCAGAGACGGAGAACAAATGGCAGGAACTGGAGTGCCTGGACGTGCTGAGGGGCTCCTTGCACCTGCTTTTAAGTCGACATGCCTGAACACGTCGCCTCCTCCGTCACCCCGGAGGTTTTCTTTTTCCACTGTTCATGCAGACAGGACGCAATCTATCTCCCTGAACCCACAACCCCACTATTCATCAAGTTTTATATGAAGTCACAGGCTGTAAATCAATGTTCAAAAAGAAGGAGATGGAGAGCAGAGGGGAGATATTGAAAAAAGTTCAGAGCGTTGAAAATCTTGCATCGTCACTAACAGGTGTTTTGATTTATCGTGTTTGTGTTTAGGGGCATTTCTTAGATTCACATGAAAGGGAAGGTGAATTGATATTTTACAGGCTGAGAGTGGCTCAGTTTGGGCAATGAGATTGACACAGTCACAGAGTTTCATGATCCCCTGTTCTTTACCTCTAGCGCCACCAGCAGGTTAAAGTTTTTACTTATTCACTCAAATAGCTAAACTACTACTACTACTAAATGGATTGGCACAAACTTTGAATAGCCATTCATGGTTCCCAGAAGATGAATCCTAATGACTTTTGCCTGACTTTTCCTCTAGAGCTTGACATTTTTGGTTCAGAGTGACTTGATAATTATAGGATAGATTGCCATGAAATTTGGTACAGACATTCATGTTCCCTACAGGATGAATCCTAGTGACTATGCAATCTCCTGACTTTTCCACTGTAGCCCAACCACGAGGTTGATCTTGAGAACTAGTGGTGTAACGGACCATAGTTGATCTGTGGTCCATACGGATCAACACTCACGATTTGGAATGCATGTGAACCGCGGATTAATTGCAAAGTTTAACCATAATAATAGTGTGGAATAAATGTTTACTGTCTCTAAGGAGGGTTGCTGTTAAAAGATATAGGCAATGTAATTTTCTGTTCACATGAATTGGGCAAGTTAAAATCCGTTGTATGTTCACTTGAATGGAGCATGTTAAAAGCAGTTGATAAATGGCTACTGAAGGAGTGGAAGAAGTCGAAAAGCTGTGACTCTGGCTACAGAGCTCATATCTGCGGCAGTTGGTAGTTGAGTTACCCGAGAATAGGGGGCTTTGAATCTGTTACAGGGCACCGTGAGCTGCCGGTCGTTTTGGCGGACATTGCGGTTAAGTTTAGGTGACAAAAAGTGAGCGTTATGCGGCGACGACAGTTAAGTTCGGGCACCAAAATGACTATCGTTGTTTAGTCCAGTCATCCAAGTTCAAAATGGATCATAGGGATACATTTGCAGTGTGAAAGTCCTTTTTTTCCCCTGGGAAAGCGAACTCTGCTGCCTGCTTGACGTGCTGTGTTTTATGACAGTTCTTAAAGTAATAAATGAAAAGCATTTAACAAAAAAAATTGGTTCCCCTTTTTTTGTGCTGATCAGAAAATGTATCCGATCCGTGACTCAAAACCGATCCAAACAGTGAGTTTTGTGATCCGTTGCACACTTATTCAGAACTATTGAACAGAGTGCGATGAAATTTGCTACAGATATTTAAGTTCCCTCGAGGATACATTCTAATGACTTTGGTGATCCTCTGACTTTTCATCTTGCGCTGTCTATGGGTGCATGAATACTCAAAGTTCGAGTAAAGGGAAATTTTCTTACAATCGTGCTGACATTGCATGAATGCAGCAAAAGCTCATGTGCCTCTCAGTGCTGCTAGCATGGCTGTAGACCCTGGAACGGATGGTGAACTGAAGACTCCCACACTCATCTCATGGGTTGACTAGTTACTTCTATGAAATTGACAAAAAAACAAAAATGACAACCTTTTACGTTGCTAAGGAAAATAGGACTTATGGTATGTCAAAAAAAATTCTATAAAGTATGGCTCTAAGATAAAACAACCAAAAAAAAAACTCACCAGTCCTCTATGATCAGCTTCCCCTGATTGCCTATTTCTCCTATTTTGCTTTTTAAATTTTTTCCTCTCTTCGGTTTTGGTATACGAACACCACGCCATAAAAAACAAAAACTAATTGCATACTCTTAAAGCGAGCTATGTTGTAATGGGGTGATTTTTTTATTCTTGGCATTGTGTTTTATTTTTGATTTATTATCTAATGGTAATAGATTGTGGTTCTGGTAAATACCGCAGCTGTCCGCTCAGAAGCGCGTGTCTTCTGGACTGCTCAGCAGCGAGGCTAAAATAAGATTCGGTTTGTTATGCTTGTTTGAACAGAAGCTGTGGCCTCTTCATTTTGTGGTTTCCAGCAGAGCTCCAGTTTTTTTTCTCTAAATATAATCCTGAACACCACTACCTCATTCCACTCTCCTTGTGCCATTGTAATAACTGACCAACCCAAACAGATACATTTTTACATTTTAATTTACTAGGGGGAAAAAAGACTTTGGAAACTTCTACAGGCCATTAGTAATTGACTGATTTTATTTTCTTAAAGACAGACGCCACTGAGCAAGTGGTGCAATTCATCATAGAAATCCACTTCTGCCAGCTTCTCCTCACAAATGTGGGAATTGTCCAGTGTGTCAGCAATGTGTCACTAGGTCCATTGCTGAAGTCATTAACGTTGACGAGACCTTTAGAAATGGCCAGAAACAACACATGTTGTTTTGTTCCAGTGAAGTGCTGAAAGTGCATGGTGAGATGGAGCAAGGAGACTGTCCTCCGAAAAAACACTCCCAGAGGTCTTTTGTTTAAAGGTCCAGTGTGTAATGTTTTTTTTTTCATGAATATTTACCACCACCATCAATTCCAAGTATTCCTTTTGGCTGAAATTTGACATTCGCATGAACTGGGGTAGACACTCCATATTCATGCACCATCTTGAAATACGTTAGCCGGTAAAGGACATCCAGGACATACTGCTCCGCCTTTCAAATTTTTGCTGTCACATGATAAACTTACAGGTTCTGCTAATGCTGCTAATGGGTATCGTAGCTTCCCGGCCCCGGCAAGTTTGAAGAAGGAAACGTGGAGGACCACACGTATTCAAAATTCAAATTTCAGGAACAGGGGTCTTCTTCTTTGCCAGAAAAAGAAAAAGGATATTGAAAAGAGCAAGAGACCGGCGTCATCAGAAAAAAGTGTGAAGGCTACCGTAGCTGTAATAGGTACTTTGAACTACGTGGCGCGAGATGGGAGAAATTCCTTCACGACCTATATTAACATTTCTAGTGGCCGCAGTAATTATGACAGGAGCAAAACAGGAAGTAAGGTGATGAAATAAAAGAGTGCCAAACAAGGTGGTAAGTTGAGGTGGAAAAAAAAAAAGTTTAGGTGGTAGAAGGTTCAAACAAACACAGGACTTTCACCCGGGAGAGCGGGGTTTGTCATGTTCAGCCTCATGTGCATAACCTTCGGGAAGTGAAGTAACGTCTGATTTGAACCTAACCCCCTAAACCTAACTGTGCCTAAACGCAACCAAACTGTGACCATTTCACAACGTTAAAGAAGTGTTTAAAATTCAACAAAACCACAACCGATGTTCTCTGGTTTAGATTTGAGGTCGTATTTCCTGCCAACGCCAGGGGTGCTAAATTATGAAACCCTCCCGTGGGTCGTATTAAGAGGGTAGGAATATCGTCGTATGGTTTGGAGGACTTGTTGGGAGAAAGACAGTAAGGAAAAATCTCGGAACCCTTGAAATCCGTGAACAGCTTCACATAAAAAACTCACTTCGCTAGAAAGGTTGTGATACAATGAAGTGAAGAGCGAACTAATACCTTCAGCTGTCAGCCTAATAATGTACTGCTCCGAAGTCTGTGCTACTTTAATGACCTGAGGCGTGGACAGATTATATGCACACAAAAAAAGCTTGCTGTCAAAACTGAGCCAGAACGAGCATATCAGCAGCACCTCATCTGTTTTCCACTAACACGCTGAAAGAGAAATCACAAGTCCATGTGTCTATTGGAGCAGATTGAACTTGGCGGATGTGTGTTAAACGGCCGGGCCCCTGGAGTACTGAATAATGATCCCAGTCGCCCCTCGCTCGCTCGGTTGTTGGAGTGCAGCGCAGGAGAAGTCTGAATGGAAAAATCTTCTGTCCAAACAACGGTCTGCTGCTGTCTCCGCCGTGCACCCTGAGCGTCTGTCATCAGCCGTCCTCATTGTTTTTGGACAATTGGCACTAATTTGCCATCTGGTTGTTGAAGCCTTTGTTGCGCGGGAAGGGAAGCATTGTGTAGTTATCAATGGTGAGTCCTCTTAGGGAGCCACCGGTGGCCAGAGACAAATGAGGAGACAATGCTCTTTATCTCGACTCTGCTCTGGTTTACTTTACTTGCATGACTGTTTATCAGACAATTTGACAAAAGTAGAGCATGTCAGTTTTATGTTAAACCTAGAATTAGTTGATTTTAACATGTAATATACAAAACATTACATCAATCAGTTGTCAGCTTAATGCACTGCAACTATAGAAAAAGCATGCAAATAGACAAAACACAATCAAATGAAAAGAACATCGTTTGATTGTCAGACGGATTGCACAGTTGCATAGAAAATACCCAACTAAATTTCAAAATAAAAGTCATGGTTATCATGGTTAGTGCTCGCTCCATGACTTAGTGTGTGACCATCGTTATTTGCTAAAGGATAGATAACATACACTACCTACACAGCAAATATTTGCAATAATATCTGACTCACACAATCAGAATGATGACATTGAAATAAATTCAAATCTCAGTCTAAATCAAAGTCAAGTGAATTTTTTTACGTGGTTGCGTTAACTGAATTTAAAGTGCGTTTCCGCATGTTTATATTTACATGTGTTTTCTTAAGTTGTGGCGCACTGAGCTCTTGAGGTTCTCGGTTAAGGACATGTCAAATTAGCAAAAAACGTCTCTCTGGCTGAAATAACAATCTGCACACTTTTGGGCTCAAATAGCACAATATCCCAGATATCATGAGTTAAGTTTCAGAATGCCCAAGAGGTTGAGGAGACCACAAAAGTAGCTTCTTGGAGCAACTGCCACTTCTCTCCTGCACCTCAACTTTTCCATTTTTCTTCTCTCCTCTTCTCCACGCCCCTCCACCCTCCTCTCTCTGTTCCGTCCTCCGGGAAAATGCACAGTGATGTCACCGCAGCTGAAAGAGTAACAAAGCACTGGTGCCTCTGTTGTTTTTTCCAGTTTGTTTCTCTCTCTCTCTGTGTCTCCTTCGACCACCCCTCCTTCCCAACACCCTTTACCCCCTTCTCTGCCCTCTCGATCTCCCTCTGGTTTTTGTTGTGTGTTACCCCCCACCACCACCACCACGACCATCACCACCACCACCACCATCCTCTTCACGCCAATACATTTTGCAGCTGGGCCTGGAAAAGATGAGAAGGGGTGCTTTCTGTCCACAAATCAATAGGCCTTACTCACCTTTGAGTCAGGCAGCAGAGGCAGCACTGTATTCGGTTGTACAGTAGGTGCAGTGGGGAGAGAGAGAGAGAGAGAGGGGGGGGGACCCAGGGGTGCTTGCCTGCCAGTCTAATGCATTATTGAGGAGTGCATCTCGGCCATCACTTGTAGGTAGAAGGCTGAAATAGTCTTATTAGCTGCTGCAGACTTGAAGTGTGGTGGAAAACACAGCTGACCGCAGCTGAAATCCAGGGTCTGTGAGGCAGAAGCTGATGTTACTTTATGTGGGGATCTCTCTGGTGGGACTCTGGAAAAGTTGACTTGCATTGAAAAAGAAGAAGATAGACATTTAAAGACATTTAAAAAAAAAAGTTCCATATCCTGTAAAAACATCAGACACACATGTATTGCCAAAATTATAACTTCATTGTCTCTCTGTATATGGATCCATGTTTTATGAAACCCAATAGTGTTACATATCTGTATCTACTTAATTCGTAATGTGTTGGAGGCTGTTTTGACTCCAAAAGCATGGGTCTTTTTCACTGAATTTTCAATAAACATCTCACCCTGAGGTTGCACGCTTGGAAAAATAACCTCTTCTAAATGTCTCTTATTCATATAATGTTTTGAAATTGATGTAATTGCATCATGCTAAGATGATTAAAGACACTGCTAGGCTGCCATTAAAAAATAAATGACAGCTACATTCAGCTGTAGAGTTTGAAAATTAAAAGTCTGAAATATTACAGTGTTCTTCCATCTGTCGTCTGTGTTTTAGTGATAGTGAACAAACCACGTCAAAGCTTTGACAAATACAGCCTTCTCCTGCCTTAGTTAGTATTAATGGCTTACACTCAAAAAGCCAACACATACACTTTGTGAATAATCCAAACAATGTCAGAATCGTTTGTAAAATAATCTCATGCAGAGAGTGAGTGTGTGGTTGGGTGACAACAAATCCGACCGGTTTGAACAGTCCTGTCAATTTGGTTTAATTGGTTTGTAGAGTGTGCTGGAGCGTGTGACAGTGTTCAGCAATTGGCATTTCATAGATCTGAATCCTGACATTCCTCCATAGATAATGAACAGAGCTGCATCTGTTAGTACGCAAAGGTCCCCTTTGTCATTGCGGGATATGGTCTCTCCTTGTTAAAATATGAACGTGCAACTTTGATCAGCAATAAAGGTGCAGGTGTTGCGCTGTCTTCTTCATCTATGTCGAGTATACAGTAACAGTGAATGTTCCAAATACAGTATATGCTGTGTGTCTGTCCGATGAGAGCCTCAGTGAAACCTCAGTAATATTAGCCTGATAAGACTTGCAGGAGGAAGCTGTTTTTGTCTAATTAGGCAGAGCGTGAAGGGAACTTTAACTGGGGCAAAGAGAAACCAGGCCAAACCCTATTATATTTAAAATACCTGATGCTGTGAGACAGCACTGTAATTGCACCAGCTAGCTAGCTAGCCTCAGGACGTGCTGCACAGACCCACCTATCCTATCATCACCCAGCTGGGTTTGGAAGGAGCAGCTACACAATGTTGCTTAATTACATCTCGCAAGACTAACTTAATTAAATCTCCTCTGCCTCTCATACTTGATGGTTAGGCCTAAAAGCTGATGATCCAGATCCATGAAAGTAAAACGTGTGCAATTCAACCATTAGTAAATGGTAAAAGATTTTTTATTTCTCTATTGATATTTATATTTATTTGATGTCTCTCCTAGTTGGGAATAAATTATTCCCAATTAGGGGTATGCCTACTTGTAACCCAGGGGATACTTCTGCAGTTGCCATGGGGTAAGTGGGGAGTAGGTCAACTAATTTAAAAAAATTTAAATTTACAATTTGAGTAGATAAATGGTGAACTTGCTCAAAATAATAGTTAAACAGCTTAAGCTAAATATAATTGCTAAATGTTTGAAATGTGTATCTAAAAGTAATACCGGTAGTAAAATAGTTAAAATAGTACATGGATAAATAGTTGAAATTGTTAGCTAAAAGTAATGCATAAACAGTTGAAATTATTAGCTAAAAGTAATGGATAAACTATGAAATTGTTAGCTAAATGTAATGGATAAACAGTTGAAATTGTTAACTAAATGTAATGGATAAACAGTTGAAATTGTTAGCTGAACGTCTGCCCATGCTGAAGAGTCAGACTGCATTGCTGCTCGCATTAGTTTGATCGTCACTAGCCTCACAGGCGTGTCACATCCAATTACCTAAAGAGTGAACTTAAGTGATATTTATCTGGAGCAACCGCCATTTTACAACTAAACTACATAATATTATGTGAATTGATTCAGTGGCCTGTAACACAATCTCTTATTCAAATGTTCAGACGCAGGCGGATGCGTCGATGCTCTCTGTCTCACACACGCACACACACAAATGCATGTACACACGCATGTACCCACGCACACACACACACACACACACACACACACACACACACACACACACACACACACAAATAGACTTGCGGCTGCTCCTCAGTGGAAGTGAGGATTCCTCCAAAACACTCCTGTGTTTTGAACACCAGCTCATATTGACATAACTGGACACAAAGGAGCTATTGTTGGTATCCAGTGATACTGAAACTGCCTTTGTCATTCATTCTATACGTGCTAGACTCACCACGATACTGAGGCAGATTACTGTCAATAGCGTCAGTGTATTTTACATTCATTCAGTGGCCTCACATGAAACGTTAGAGGCTGGATAACCTGCTAAAGCCTGTGTCAGAGACCAGCAGATAACACCAGTAAACTGTATCCATGCTGTCCAGTTGAAGCCAGCCAGTAGTAGGTTTTTTCACAATACAGCACTGGCTCGTCTTACATTCCTTTGACCTTCTCTAATACTGTAGGTAACGTGCAGACAGGCAGCAGGCCACGCCCAGAGGTTGAACCCAGAGTGACCTGATAACTGCCTGCCAGGTCAGGGGAGGGTGTTGTCCAGGAAATGGATAGTTGTCCTCTGCCCTGCTGACCCGCTGTTTGCAAACCCCTGTTTACGCAACATTGTGCTCAGTTGCATGTCAATGAAAAGTGAAGCAATGAAGGAAAAGTGCCAGGAATCTGAAGCAATTTACAAAAATGACTTGATAGGAAGGCAGTACGGGCGGATATTAATCTTAAAGTACATTAAAATGGCTTTATTTCTGATTCTTATCAGACCATATTCAAGAAACACTAGCTAGTTGGAAATGGTAACGCACTCCTCACCATTGTACTTTTAGTCTGATATTTCTAAAGGTACCATGTCAATACAATATTTTGTAGGGGTGTGACGAGACGCTTACTCCACGAGACGAGACACATCACGAGATTGGGTTCACGAGAACGAGACGAGATTTCTCGTTGAGGTGAAAAGTTGTCTCGTGAGGCGATGTGATGTCAGCGTGATGGAGCGTGGAATTACTATTGAAGATCCCCCTGCCACTTTTAAATCGTTTGTGTGGCAACATTTTGGTTTTCCCGTGGAAATAATAAACGGCAAAAGAGTGACAGACAAGACGAACACAATATGTAAACATTGTAAGAAAAAAATGCTGTATACCGCGGCTAACACGAGCACTATGCAAAAACACTTACAGCACCACCACAGCTCTCTACTAACTACAGTAGTTAGTAGTACGGCATTTTTTTCTTACAATGTTTACATATTGCGTTCGTCTTGTCTGTCACTCTTTCGCCGTTTATTATTTCCGCAGGAAAACCAAAATGTTGCCACACAAATGATTTAAAAGTGGCAGGGTGATCTTCAGTAGTAATTCCACGCTCCATCACGCTGACATCACATCGCCTCACGAGACAACTTTTCACCTCGACGAGAAATCTCGTCACGTTTTAATATCGCGAGATCTCGTACAACGAGATCTCGTCACACCCTTAATATTTTGTGATGTCTTTTTCAGCCTTTTCAGTAGCTGTCGTGGTACCTAGCTTCCCAGTTCTCTTTATTCCAAAAAAGCCATTTCTGATTATACATAAATAAAAAAATACTACAAGCCACTGTGAGAGTTTTTCCTGAATTGGCTACAGGTTGAAAATGTATAATTACAGTGTTCATATGAAAAATTAGCAAAATCCAATTTATAAACACATCTCTAAAAAGCAGGGCAATCACATTGAAAAGACATGAACCCCTGCATCATAACTTCTTTCAGTGTTGATGATAACACTGATATATGGCAAAGCTTTAGGACCAACATCCTCATTCTGCGTCAGATGGCATTGTGATTTAAGGAACAGAATGTGTGGACCTTTCCCTCTGTGCATGGTGGTCTCCTGTTTGAACACTGAGCAGGCCTGTGGTGGTACAATCCTAAAAAGGGGCCAATTCAATCAATCTGAGATGTCCAAATATAAATAAACCTGTGTGATGGCAGCGGTGGGTGGCTGGGTTGCGTTCTCGGCGTGGGGAACTGCAAGCCTCGGGTAAAAAAAGCAAGCAAACCGTGACCTGAAGTGATTTGTACCTCTAGAGTAACTTCATTGGGACCCTTGGGGTGCCATACAATGCAATGTATATTGGATTTGTTTACACCTCACTTGGCCTCAAAGGCCACCACAACGGGTGGTGGTAGAGGGAGGGTCAAAGACGGGGATAATGGCTCCATTTGCAGATTGAGGGCGCGGACGGAGAGCTCTGCCTCTCTTTTGAGTGTAGACGCGAGGTCAGCGGACTAAGATCTCGATTCTATATGCTCCAGATGGAGGAGGACAGGCTAATAACTGTTTTGGGATCAGAGGGAGATGAACGCCCGTCTTGAGTCAGACAGGACACACGCAGAGGCTGCAGACAGGACTTGACTTGTGAATCACATTAATCCCATTGGTGCAGCTTAACTCCTAAATTGATGTCAATCTTCCTAACCACAGTCTTTATGTACATGGAGAAGAGACAGACCAACAGGGAGGTGGTGGTTAGGAAAATGACAGAATGTGTGGTGATCTGTAATGTGAGACAAAAAGATTTGGCAGTTACCGGTAGAGGCTTCCCAAGAAGTAAGGGTATGATGAGTGCCAACAAAACACTACCTATGCCTGTTCATAGTTTTTATTGTAATTCCAGAGGATATAAAAACTGGATACCTTCCTATAAATTCATAATGTTTTAGCCCCTGACCAGCAGTCTACAGGGTAATGACTGAACTGTCTGACAATGTTGGTACTGTACAGTCCTGAGCCCGAAGCCGTTGTGTAGTTAAGGGGATCTCTGCTGCCTGCCAGCAGAAATGCAGCTGCAGGGCTTAAGGAGCCAGAGGCCGGCTGTATGAATGCATCAAGTAGATGTTAATTGGCGGCCCCGCTTTCTGCCACTAGTTGAACTCCTCCGCTTTCCCTCCCTCCCTCTCTTCCTCCCGCTCTCCCTCTTTTTAAGAACAAATGCCACATTCTTGCCATCAGTTATCTGCTCTGCTGACAGCCCCAGTGGCCCGTGGAGGACTCCCCCCTGCAACCTGTCCACTCCAGGAGGAGGCCTGTTTACACAGCGCTGATTGGGAGCGCCCTGCGCTGCCCTTGTGACCTCTCCACCCTCTTACGCCCCCACCCTTTCTCTCTTCTCCCTCTTTCTTTTCTACATTCCTATTCTCTCTTGGCCTCTCTGTCTGCTCCCCCTCTGTGGTTCTTGCGCCCTCACAACCCACCCCTCCGTGGTTCTCTGAAGCACCCACAGTGGGACGGGGGGCGGCGCTGCTCTTCGGAAGCCCAGGCAGCGGAGATGTAAATCAGTCACGGTTTTTACAGGCCTTCCTTAAGTGAGCCCAAGGGCCATGGTGGGTCTCAGCAGTGGCTGGCCCAGATTTGCAGCTTATTCACTGGAAAGAAGTGACTTTTGTTCTGCTTATAGAAACTCAGTTTCAACACTCCAAGTTGCCCTGATTAAAAGGGATTCAGAACCGGACTAATGTTTTCAATTCATTAAAACGAAAAATAAGATGGCTGAGTAAACTGGATGGGAGGAAACTCTCTCATGAGGGTGATGACAGTTCTGGTACATGTGGACCTTGATTGGACATTTAATAAATTAAGAATGATATCGCTGATATGTGAAACTTTCTGAGATTTGAATGTGAAAAAAAATCAACACTGGGGCCATTGTTTGCAAGTCAGAGTTTATTTAAGATATTTAATAGTTTCCACGGCCACCTGAGAGCTTCATCAGCTCTGTCAGTGAACAGTCTTAATCAACACTTGTCGACATCAGTTAAAGCTAAAGCATGGACTAAATAACAGGAACACTGTGAAACAACCCTGCAATAAACAATAAGTTCCTGAAGCCTATGATGTCATTCGGTAATTTCTGAGGTTGTACTTTCTGGTGTTGTACTGCACTTTGTTATGCACTAGATTTGTATCACTGAAATTTTAGTTATAACCTTTGATCTTGCTGGTTCAAATATCTGAAAAACTAATGGCATTCCGTCAGCCTTAGCAATGATATGCTAACGCACTTAACTAAGGTGGTGAACCTAGTACACATTAAACCTGCTAAACATAAGCATGTTAGCATTTTCATACTAAGCATGTTAGCATGCTGCTGTTAGCATTTAGTTTAAAACACAGCTGTGCTTTAGGGTTAGGGTTTAGGGTTAGGGTTAGCTTCTGGTTCTAGCAATGAAATGAGGTAAAATATCAGCAATGCCAAAATGTATATCAAACTTCACCTCTTCCTGCTAGCTTCCTTCGGACCCTGTGTCCATTGGAATGGTCATGACATATTTTTGTCTCTAAACCAATAAATACTCTGTAATTGAATGATGTCAGCAATGCTGGTTACTGATTGGACCCTGATTATCCAATCAAAATCATGTTTTGACTTTGAGCATGTTCAGAGAGAGTGACAGACATCGGACAGGACAAGCATGGCGGAGCGACTGCAGAGAGGGAAGAGTAAGTGCCCATTATCAATCAAAAATGTAAATTATTGTTCATGCTGGCCAAACAAATTTGCTGTCAGTATAATTTTAACTGTTACAAGTGATAATATTTGAAGTTATTTCGAACATACATCATATAATTAATGTATAGGATTTTTTCAAAGTCCTATGTCCATTGCAATGGACATCAGGAGGTGGGCAGGTTTAGCTAACACTCACATGTTTAGTGTCAGTATATAAAGAAACAAAATACATGTAAGCTTTTCATAGGTAAAGTATGGTGTCACAGTTTATTTATTCATGATTACAAAATTTTAAATATATATTTTTTGTACATATTGTTCTTGTAGAGTATAAAGTCGAAGACTTTCTCGAACGTCTCGTAAATGGAGAGTTATCTGAACTTGACTCCTTGAACTCGGGAAATTGTAGTGGTACATTAAGTTTCAAACTGACAAGTCCAGGAGAGATCAGAACCGTAATCGGTCTCCACCTTGCTATGGGAGTGTAGAAAATGCCAAGAGTCTCCATGTACTGGGAAGCTGGGATGGACATTGGTATTTTTCAAAACACAATGCCCCGTGACAGATTCTTCCAGCTCCGGTCACATTTGCATTTGGTCAACAATTTGGAGAAGCCAGCTAACAACAATGATGTGTTTTTCAAGGTACGTCCTCTCTATGATGCCATACGCAGTAGATGCTTGGAGCTTCCACTAGAGGAGAACCTTTGCGTTGATGAACAAATGGTGCCATTTCGCAGAACTCTGTCTGTCAAACAGTTCATCAAAGGCAAGCCACACCCATGGGGGGTGAAAATATACTTCCTGTGTGGGAAAAGTGGCATGGCCTACGACTTCTTGCTGCACCAAGGCACAAACATGGAGCTATCACAAGAGCACAGGAAGCAGCTAGGACTTGGAGCTGGAGTGGTGTACCATCTTAGCCAGCGGATCACTGAGGCCAACCACAAGTTGTATTTTGACAATTATTTCACAACGTACAATCTTCTGGAGCTGCTGGCTGAGAGGAAAATTCATGCCGCTGGGACAGCAAGGGTCTCTCGCTTTGCCAGGCCTCCTCTACAGTCTGACAAAAAGATGGCCAAGAAGCCTCGAGGAAGCTGTGATGAAGTTGTAAGCCTTGATGGTAATGTGGCACTGGTCAAATGGTATGACAACAGACCAGTTGTCATGGCCTCCAACTACGTCAGTGTTGGCAGAATGAATGAAGTGCAGCGGTGGGACAAAAAGAAGGCCCAATTTTTTATGGTGTCCCGTCCAAAGGTGGTTAAGCTGTACAATAAAGCAATGGGCGGCGTTGACCTGCTTAATCAACTTGTCAGTCTGTACTGTACAGAAATTCAGTCAAAGAAGTGGACCCTGAGAATGATAACCCATGCTTTTGACATGGCTGTGGTCAACAGTTGGTTGGAGTACAGGCTGGACGCCAAGAGGGCCAATATCCAGACCAAAGACATCCAGGATCTCCTCCATTTCAAGATGAATGTGGCCCAGTGTCTGGTGAGAGTCCATAAAACAGTGGCAGCAAAACGTGGAAGACCCAGTATGTCTCCAGAACCACAGCGTGTCCCCCACAGACCAGCTCACAGACCAGTCCAGGATGTATGGCCTCTACGTGAAGTTTCAGTATGACATGGTTGACCACATGCCAAATTATGATGAAAAGAAAGAGGCTACCAGATGCAAGATGCCATACTGTACAGGAAAGACACACGTCTTTTGTGACAAGTGCAACATCCACTTGTGCTTTGTGCCACACCGAAACTGCTTCAAGGCTGCTCATCAAAAATGAGTATGAGTATGAGTAAGTTGATGTGAGAATTCTTCTCAAGTTCACGTTCCAGTTCCATTTCAAGTAAATGTGCCATCAATTCATTAGCCTACTATAAAAAGTATGGTTATGTGTTGGAAGTTCCATGATAGTTTTTTTTCAGGTAATCTTATCTACAATCATACATTTATTGTGTTCATGTGCATGTTCAGATTTCTCATTTCTCTATCTTTTTGCAGATTCTGGGTTTTCCTGGTGATGACCTCACTGCTGTTCCCTACCCACGCTGAGATACCCCTATCAAGTTCATGTGCATGTTCAGAACTGTACACAGACTCAAAACCATGCAAACATCCAGTTCCAGATGTTTACGTCATACCTGATTGATTACTATGTGGAAAAACTCAGCCTTATTTTTCTTAAGTTTTTATGACATTTTACACCCATCTCGTCGTGGCGTCCACTGGAATGGACATGAAAAACTACTATTAAAAACACAAAAATGTGTTTTTTCCACTTTGTTTTTATGTTGGAGAGGAGTCAAAATCAGTTAAAGCAAGAATTTTGTGCAAATCTGTACAAAAGTTTGTGACAAATGATTTGAAATATTTCACTATACAAAAATGTTGACTTGCTGATTATGTTAGAGGAAAAGACAGGATCATCATTGTCAGTAGGCTTCATCCCCTGGGGAATATGAATATCTTTAGAAAATGTCATGGAAATCCATTCAATAGTTGTTGATGTATTTCAGACTGGACCAAAGTGGTGGACCGACTGACTGATAGACATTGCCATCCTTAGAATCATAGCGTGGCTAAATATTTCTTATACATCCAGTCAGTCAGTCAGTCAGTCAGTCAGTCAATCAAATACACAGTAAAGTATTCAGGCCAGCTAAATGTTTAGCAATGTTTCAGATATTTGATAATATACAAGCTAATATATAAGTCTTTGTGTTGCTTGCAGAACAGAGGATAATTTGTCATGTTCAAATAGCCACACATGTCATTGTTAATGAAGAGTGCAATGCATAAACCGAGTTTCTGCTCTATTTCCAATTCCATAAATTGACTGTGTTTCTCCTGCTGTGAAAACAGACTTCCAATGAACTGTTAAAGACTTTGAGAGAGAGGGCGTGTCAAAGTCAAGCAGGGAAAAAAGCAGAGCGAGAATGGAGGGGGGAAAAAGGCAGATAAGCAGGGGAAGAGGGAGGGAATGGGAGGGAGAGGAGCAAAGAGACAAAACTGTACATTGGCGTGGTTTGTGTCGAGGGGCCGGGAGCATGCCTCTAAAGAACGGGCCCCCCGAGCTTCCAGCTGTGTGAAGGGTTCCTCTGGAGCTTGTCATCACACTGGGAGGAGGCTGCACGCAGGCGGCTTATATGAGCAGACTACACCACACTGCACTAAAGAGAAAACAAGGGAGGTGGAGAGAGTCTAAGCCGCCTTCAGTTGTTTATGTGTAGGCCTAATTATTATTAGGCCTTAGTATTATTTTGTCTATTTTTTTATGTTTTTATTGCTTGCTCTGTGTGTTATGTGTATGACATGTATATGTATAGTTGTGGAGTATGTTACCATTTATTTCTGTAGCCTCTTGGCCAGGTCATGTTTGTAAATGAGAAGTTGTTCTCAAACAGTTTACCTGGATAAATAAAGGTTTAGTTTTAGTTTAGTAACCCTAAATCTGATTTTAAACCATTCAATATTTAGAAATTTGAGATTCTTGTTTTTATAGTAAATCTACTTTAATCAAGTTAAAAAAATAAACTAAATCAAGTCCCACATTTTTTTATACCATATTCTTAAAGGAAAACACCAGGCACCAAATTCCGCAGAGGATTGTTTGCCACAGTGCTTAATGCTACCAGCACACATTGTGTGTCCATTGATAGTAGCTACTGTTTCCTATTGGCAACAACAAAAGTTTTGCATTGAAAATTGAAATAATTTGTCTTTTTGTCAGACTTGGCTCTTGACTAGTTTTGTTTTAACAACAAGTCAATGTGGTGTACAATTAAAGACCATACTAGAGAAAAATCAGTTAACAAATATGCTAGATATAAAATATAGGGGTGTAATGGCACACAGAAGTCACGGTGCGGTTCGTAGCTCGGAGTCACGTTTCGGTACGAGTTTGGTACAGCGGAAAAAAAAAAGGATACATAAGGATACATTTATTTTCATTCATTTTAAAAAGACAGTCCTGCAAGTCTCAAAGACAGACACAATCCTCTTGCTGGGGACTGATGCTACTTTTACACGTGGCCGGCTATTTTTATAAACGGACATTTCAACATCTCCGTTTTCAAAAATAACACTGTGCATAGCTGTCAGTTTTCAGAAAAGTGTTTGTTTACATGTACCCGTGTCTATATATGCCGTCAATGCCGTCAAGAGCATGCCAAACCTGTAGGTGGCAGTGTAACGAGAAGCTCAAGCCCACGTTAGCCATCAGAATCCCGAAAATAGCAACAACGGCAACGAATCACTTCCTCTTTCTCTCTCTCGGTTGCCTAAACCTCCGTTTGTCTCAGTTTACATGCAAACAAAGTTTTCCAAAATCTCCACTCTGGCCGGAGGTTTTAGAAAGAATCGTTTTCAGAGTCGAATTCTCCGTTTGCGTGTAAACGAAGGGCACAAACGAAGGGAAATGTCTCCGTTTTTCAAAATAACCACGTACGTGTAAACGGGGTATGAGGTAGCATTTTGCCTACTGGCAACTTTGGTAAACTGTTTTCATTATAAAAATAAGTAACATTTTAAACACTTGAACATGCAACAACTACTGAACTTATGTGTGAATAATCTCTTCACCTTGTCTCTTTCCCAGAAGATTTTCAGGTTTAATTTATTGGTAAATCACCAATTTAAGGCCAGTGTGATTTGTGGTTTAACTACTTCATTTATTTTAAACAAAGAAAACTTTGTTTCAATTGTGAACTGGAATGTGTGCTTCACAAAATTGTGATCTGGGTCCAAGTTAATGTGATAATTGTATGTTTATGTAGCCTAATTTTTTATTTTGTGTGTATATCAGCTTGTGGTGTTGTCACTGGTCATGTGCTCATTTAGGGCTATCAAACACAGGTGTGTCTTCTGCTCGTTTAGGGATATTAAACACAGGTGTGCCTCTTTGCATCCTAGTAGCAGTGAAGAAACGGTAAACCTGTTGTGCAGTAGATAACATTCAATTAAAGTTTGAGAACTCATGTGTTGAAAATGTGTGGTCTTAGACCTCACTAACCCTAACCTCAGATGCCAACATTACCATGAGGTTCCTTAAGTATCAGTAAGATGTGTTGTTTGGTGCTTGAATGCTTAACATGTATAAGTCCCCCCTGTGTTTACCTGAGCAGATGGTATGCTCCAGTTGAATTTAAGTCAGTAACAGAGCCATTCCTCTGTAATGGTAAAGATGGTGGCAGTTTGCTGTGAGGGTGTGGGGTTTTTGTTTTGTTAGGCAGTTGATTCCATTTTACTTTCCTCGAATTTGTGTTTTGCCTCTGTCCCAGTAACATTTTACCAACATACTCACTCATTTTTCAGTGCCAAAAAGTATCTGTTCCCCTTTTCATGGAATACATTTACTTCAATGTGCATCAGAGTGTGTAGAGGCAAAGTGACAGATGCAAGACCACATGTGGAAGATGCTGTCCAGTGTGTACAATTAGGTGCTTGATCACTGACACATGCATCAAAAATGCCACAATCTCTCCAACACATTGGAGTCATTAAGATCCTATTTTAAAACCTTACTTACATTTAAAAACTTTTTAAAATCAGTTCATAATTCTACGACCATGACTTGACCCCAATTCAATTTTATATCAAGGTGCAGAAAGCTTGAGACGAGGCAAACGGGGTCAATTGCTCCCTTAGGAATCATGAAAATGACAGTTAACGTCATTACAATTTTTAAAACAAGATTTGCATTGGAAACAAATGAAATGATCTCAACCCCCAGTTGGATTTTTATCCCGCTTCTTTTCAGATAAAATGAGATTTCACTGCTTAACGCCAGATTAAATGACTTGTTAAGCAGCACGGGTGAATTTGTTCACAGTGTTGAGGAATAGTGTTGCTCATGCCATATTGTAGGTTGAATGGGGACACAAAGGGGAGGGGAGGGGGGGTGACCTCAGAAGCAGTGACCCAGAGTGAGTCCCATGTCCCCCGGGGGCCCTGCCCCACTCAGCCCCAAATTCCTGAGCGTCTCTAACCTTCGGACAGCCTCCTCTGCAGACAAACAGCAGGGTCCACGTCCCATTTAGTGAGCTTCTTGGGAAACTCTTTTATCTTGTTTAGCGCACGCTGCCCCATGTTGGCACAGGACCAACACATTCATGCAATCACACGCGCAAACGAATATGTGCACGAATGCTAACAGATTGAGGTTTAGGTTACTGATTCTTTCACAAAGTGTTTTACGAAAGCTGTCATTTACCCTTTTGGTCTGTCATTAAATGCATTTGAATGAGATCAGAGCAATTATAATTTACAGTGATTGATGGTAAAAGGGAAAAGACGAGAAAAGAAAACAGTCAGTGGAATAAAGCAGACAGTGCCTTCATGTGGTTGTGCTTTTGAAAACCCCTGTGAACCAGAGGGGTGTGTGTCTTGTTCTGTGCCGAGTTGAATCGACAATACCTTCAGGGCTTAAATATTTATCTTGCATGCAGTTTTCCCACTGGTCATGAAATTTCTGGAATATTATGGAATTTAGAGAGGTGTGTATGCATGACAGGAAATGTCAGAGAATTTGATTACATTTGATAAATTGTGTGGGTGAATCAGGGAATTGTACACATTCATTGCATTAGATGGCTTTCAGCCAAGCTGTAGTGAAGACAGACTGTTGACCTTTTTTCGGCAAACAGCAATGACTAACCAAGAAGGAATAACAACTTTTGGTCACAGAAGTGCTGCAACTACAGTGGGAAAAATCATATGTGTAAAGATTTACTTGCACTTTTAAATCAAGTATTTATTAAAATCATATATCAATCGGCATGGTAAATATGGATGGTAAATATAAGGGCAACAAAATTTTATTTGAAAACAAAATACACAAACACAGCATTTAAAGCAAGGGAGTTTAAAAATTATCTGATAGGACTAAAAACTATGCCAAAGTTTAGGGGCAAATGTGTAGACCCTGGTATTAACTAACATTTTATATTGAACCAAACTCCTTTTAAGTTAAACATTTCACTTCTTAAAATCCCTTTTAGGTCATTCATTTTGCTGAGATCATCACATTTGATGGACATTACAACAGCAAATTAGCAGGTCCAAAGATAGCAAAGGAATAGAAAATAAAATAAATGTGGCCAAGAACAGACCCTTGAGGCACTCCATAGATCAAAACTGCACCAGGCATGTCATAATCACCACAGAAAATGTGATAAATACAAAAAAACAAAACTGAGTAATGGAAAAATAATGGAATTTGATATCCAAACCATGGAGAGAATCATGATTTAAAGTTTTTGTGTGTGCTACTGTTGAGTATTTCAGACATAATCAAACAGACCCAGTTTACATGATAACACCATGAGGTGTACCCAAGTTGAATGGAAGTGATTTGTCCTGGAGCAGAGAGCACACACTGATGTCATGTTGTGAAATGTTATAGACAAAACAAGGCGTGTGATTGTGGATGAGGGCTCTGACTTTGCCCCGTTGTCGTCTGGCTAATGTTTAGAGGTCAGAGGGAGATAAAGGCCTGACTGACAGTAAGGACAGGCCTGGTGTTGGAAGGGTCACGGGTCAGGCCACAGTTGAAACACCCAGATTTATGGCTCCTTGGACTGCTGGGTCAGGAACTGGGCATTGTTTGGGGATGTGATCATTGTGTGTGTGTGTGTGTGTGTGTGTGTGTGTGTGTGTGTGTGTGTGTGTGTGTGTGTCTCCACATGAGAGAGAAAGAAGCTCTGAGCAGCTACAGAGTTTGTGTTATCCTTAGGATGGCTGTGTTGGTGGAGAACATTGTTCCCCTGACACACACCATGTCTTGCAACCCATACCTAGCAATAAAGATATGGCTGTCGGGTCTCTTACCACAAACCTACAGGCAAAGTAGACAGACACTGCCTTGACATCTGTTGGGTCAACCAGGTCCATTACATCCAGGTTATTTGGATCTTTCTGGCCATGATCTGGTTCAGGAAGAACACCCCCTTCATGAAGTGGCAGGTATTGGCCTTATCGAGTAGGTACCTTGATGTGTCGCCACACACCTGTTTTTGTATGGTGACATTGGTGGGCAGCGGTGTCAAAAGTAGTCACATTCATTACTCAAGTAGAAGTATAGATACTTGGGATTAAAAAGACTTCTGAAGTTGAAGTATCAACTCAAGCTTTTTACTCAAGTAAAAATGTAAAAGTACTGGTTTCAAAACAAGTATAAAAGTAAAAGTAATGTAAGGGGGAAAAAAATGCCATTAAGGACAAAAGCTAGGCCATGCCACAGGGGCCTATAGTGCACTACCCTACCTCCACAAAAAAAACGTGACTTATGACAATGACTATAATGTTATATTAAAATGAAAAATTTGGGATGCACCTGTTTCAGCCACATTTATGCCCATTGAAAATGAACACATGCAAATACATTAAATAACCATAATTGTACTACTACATAATTGGAGCATTAACGTGTGCTTCATGGAGCGGATGATATGATGACTAGTTGCCTACAAGTATTGTAATGGTGCAAAACGTCAAACTTAAGAGGCATGTTATCAGTAGCCTTTATTGGAAAGTAAATGTACATCCAAGCTTAGCTGCAGGAATCTGTGAGGGCAACGGATGTAAGATAACTAAACTGGACAACTACTACTTCTAGTCATTATCTTTATTGTGACTATTATTGCCATTGTTCATCACACCCCCAACCGGCACCGTCAGACGCCGCCTACCAAGAGCAAGGGTCTGTCTGAGGTTTCTCCCTAAAAGGGAGTTTTTCCTTGCCACTGTCGCACTTACACATTTATGCATGCTCTTGGGGGAATCACTGGAATAGTTGGGTCCTTGTAAATTATAGAGTGTGGTCTAGACCTACTCTATCTGTAAAGTGTCCTGAGATAACTCCTGTTATGATTTGACACTATAAATAAAATAGAATTGACAAGAAAATTGCTGGTGCTTGGTTGGGACATTTCCCTTGCTGGAGTGTGACATGATTTGTGTCATGTGCAGATGCGATGGATCGCGTACAAACCAATAGGATGTCGGAATGGTATACATTTATACTTCTCATCCAACCACAATATAATTCACTCTATCCAGATTGGGTTTTTTTTGAACGATGACAAGCCAGAATGAAAACAAGCCATACTGAAATAGGAGTGACAAGGCTATTTTTAAAATGTAAGGAGTAGAAAGTAGGCAAGGCAAGGCAGCTTTATTTAAATAGCACATTTCAGCAACAGGGCAATTCAAAGTGCTTTACATAAAACATTAAAGAGCAGTTAGAAAACAATTAAAAAAACAATAATAAACAAATTAAAAACATTAAAAGACAAGAATAAAATTGATAGTGCAGTAAAAGAATAAAAGTTACAGTGCAGTATAAGAAATTAAAGTTAATAAAATAGATTATTTAAAGAAAAGCAACATCAAAAAGATGGGTCTTTAGCTTAGATTTAAAAGAACTGAGAGTTGCAGCGGACCTACAGGTTTCTGGGAGTTTGTTCCAGATATGTGGAGCATAAAACTGAACGCTGCTTCCCCTGTTTAGTTCTGACTCTGGGGACAACAAGTAGACCTGTCCCAGACGACCTGAGAGGTCTGGGTGGGTCATAGTGTAGTAGCAGATCAGAAATGTATTTTGGCCCTAAACCGTTAAGTGATTTATAAACCAGTAAAAGTATTTTGAAATCAATTCTTTGAGGCACTGGAAGCCAGTGTAGAGACTTCAGTACTGGAGTGATGTGATCCACTTTCCTGGTGTTAGTGAGGACTCGAGCAGCAGCGTTCTGAATCAGCTGCAGCTGTCTGATTGATTTTTTAGGGAGACCTATAAAGACACCGTTACAGTAGTCAAGTCTACTGAAGATAAAAGCATGTACAAGTTTTTCCAGATCATGCTGAGACATAAGGCCTTTAACCCTTGATATATTTTTAAGGTGATAATAGGCTGATTTTTTAATTATGTTAATGTGGCTTTTAAAATTTAGGTCTGAGTCCATGACTACACCAAGATTTCTTGCTTTGTCTGTTGTTTTTAACATTGTCGTTTGAAGCTGAGCGCTGACTTTCGATCGTTCCTCTTTTGCTCCAAAAACAAACACCTCCGTTTTTTCTTCATTTAATTTAAGAAAGTTCTGGCACATCCAATCATTAATCTGTTCAATGCACATATTTAATTGTTGTATTGGGCTATAGTTCCCTGGCGATAAGGTTATGTAAATTTGTGTGTCATCCGCATAACTATGGTAACTTATTTTGTTGTTTTCCATAATCTGAGCCAGTGGAAGCATGTAGATGTTGAACAGAAGAGGCCCCAAAACTGAGCCTTGGGGAACTCCGCACGTCATATTTGTATGCTCAGATGTATAATTACCTATAAACACAAAGTAGTCCCTATTCTTTAAATATGATTCAAACCACTTTAGTACTGAGCCTGAAAGACCAACCCAGTTTTCCAATCGGTCAAGCAATATGTCATGGTCTACCGTATCAAATGCAGCACTGAGATCAAGTAATACTAAGACTGAAATTTTGCCACTATCTGTGTTTAAGTGGATGTCATTAAAGACTTTAACAAGAGCCGTCTCGGTGCTGTGGTGTGGTCGAAAACCTGACTGGAAGGCATCAAAACTGTTGTTTAGCGATAAGAAAAGGTTGAGTTGTTGAAAAACCGCTTTTTCTATGATTTTACTTAAAAATGGAAAGTTTGATATTGGCCTATAGTTGCTCAGAGTACAGATAATTGCGTGAAAATGTAAGAAGTAGAAGTAAAAAGTCTGTTAGTATAGATACCCAAAATTTGTACTTAAGTAAGGTAACGAAGTATTTGTACTTTGTTACTTGACACCTCTGTTGGTGGGCCTACATTCATCTTTCCTGAAAAGGCTGCGGAGCAACTCCTTGAAATTGTCTGACTGCATTTAGTAACTCCATTGCTTCATTGGAACAGCTCATTTTTTTAGGAACCTGTGTGTGGCAAACTGCATGGCACAGGGCACTAATTCAAATACTGAGCTCGACATGCTTAATGATAGATTCGTAATGTTTGCTCATAGTGTACTGTACAGAGAAGTTTTTCTAATTAAAATATTTGGCATCAGATTACCTCTTCTGTCATTTGGCAAGATGGGAGGTGGTGGGCTCTGAACAACCCTTAGACATAAAGTGACCGACAACGCCACCCTGGGAATTTCACCCAGAGAAGAGTGTGAGAGTGCCAAGAGGACAATCCACCTGTCCTTTATAACCCACAGTCGGCTCATGATTGGCCAAAGAGTGTCTCATTCAGCACACAGCAAGCAATCATGCTACAGTCATCAATCTGCCACTGCTACATAATGTAGGAGGTAGGGAGGAACACGTAGTGCGGCTCACGTTGAAGCCCTTGAAGTTTCTCCACAACCAGCCAATTGATATCAAAAGTGTACAAAGAAAATGATGGGGTTAGGACACCGGTCTTGGTCTCAAGACCACTTTTTAAGGTCTCGTCTCGGAATCGACCAAATTTTTACTCTGCCTCGGATGAAGAGGACTCAGGATTTTATTTCAAGACCGGTCAAGACCACAACCGCAGGGATGTCACTAAATTGCCTGTGTATCGTAACATCATTACTCTGTTCGGATGTAAAACTTCCTGCTTCAAATGCTACCAATAACTTGACTCATTTCTAGTTTGAAATGTGTTACTATTAACCCCTGTTCTCTGACCCCTTAACACACACTCCCAAAGTAAATGTAATGTAAAGGTAATAACTTAACTAATTACATTTTTTTAAAGAGTTTATTTGCAAAACATCTAAAACAGGGGTGTCAAACTCCAATTTCACTAAGGGCCACACTGGAAATGACGTTCACAATAAGGGCCAGACGTGTTGAGTTTATTGACATGCTTTTATTTAGCAAAAAAAGTCAATTAACGTTGTATTATTACACGTCTCATGTAGCTTTCTCCCATATAGTTTGGTCGACATAAAACCCTAAAGAAGTCAGCAAAAAAATGTTTCTTAGCCATCGTAGAATTTAGCAAAGTCATGAAAAACAAACATTACATTTTTAAAAGCAGCTGCCACCCACCCGACTCAAAACAACCTGTTTCACAGCTTGAATATTAAAAAACTCTCTGCTTCTGTGGGGAATTCTGAGTCTCAAAGTCGGCAAATCTGTGAAATTCTGCACGGCAGTGTCGCATAATAACAGTAGGAAAAACAGTTTCCTGATTTTTTATTTTTTTGGTGTAGTGCACAACTAGTTGGGGCAAAATTTGCTGTGAACCTAAATTGAAATGTGGGCCGAATCTGGTCCCCGGGCCTTGAGTTTGACACATGTGATCTAAAAGAAAACACACAGCAGTGTGTAAATTCTACAATGTAACGCTGACTAAGACAGCTGGGACTTAGAAAGGATGCATAAAGAAAGGTAAGCTAATGGAGCTTACCCACTGCTAGTACCAGCTCTGCTCAACTTGGCTTGACTCGACTCGCCCGTGGTGCCCCGTCCTCCATTTTCCATTGCAGATTTAGATGATGAAGCAGTGATTAGTGACGATTCTTTCCGACCAATCGGTAGCCTGCAGATTTTCATGTTACCTTTTGGTATCTCCTCAGCTCGCTTGGAACCTTGACGGAGGTGATACTAAAAACAGGACCTGTTAGCAGGTACCAGGGACTTTTTTCATAATGGAAAACCAAAAAAGGTACCATGTAGCAGGTACCATGTAACAGAAAAATGCCATAAGTGTAACTGACGCTAGCAAAGCTAGCTAGCTAAAGTTATCAATCTGCCTCTGTACCAAAACTCTCCCGAAATCTCTTCATCCCTCACCCAAAGGTCTTGGTTTAGGTGGTCTTGTCTACAACACTGCCTCATAGTAACCATTTTCATGGGTTGGGGTTATTTCAACCATTTGTGTTGGCATTATTTTTATTATTTGAACTTGACAATACCGTATAAAATAATCTATTGTGAGCCAAGGAGTTCTGCTCCAGGGAGCTATTTTCAGAAAATAATGCTTGTCAGCCATTAGGTCTTATTTTTTATTTTTTTTCTTCATTTATTCAATATTTGCATAATACCATTTCATTTGTATTTAATAACATGTGAATCTTCTGTAAACTGCTTTGGCAACATGTTTTTGTTTATGCCAATAAAGATATTTGAATTGGGGTGTGTGTGTGTGTGTGTGTGTGTGTGTGTGTGTGTGTGTGTGTGTGTGTGTGTGTGATAGAGAGAGAGAGGCGTGGTGTCTGGAAATAGCAGCGAGGAGGATTGCTCTGCTGTTTGCTTTCCCAAGTTTGATTTGACATCCTAATTGCCACATGGAGGAACAAAATACTCTGAGGTTCCCCAAACTGAAGTCAATGTTGATCCAAGCAGGCTATGTTTAGCGGCCTGGGCTATCTGTGGAGGGCCTACATTTACTGTCGCTCACTCTTCCTCTTTATTCTTCTGTTTCGTTTTTTTTTTCTTCTCTTCCTTCTCTGTGTCTCTTCCTGAAGGAGGAAATATGGAGACAGAAGAAGAGAGAGAAGATTGACTGGAGGGTGCCGGCACAAGAGAAAAGTAGGTAGAAAAAGAGTTAAAGACTGAGAGTGAGAGAGAAAGGACGAGCAGCAGAGACAAATTGGAAGATCACTGCTTTTTATGCACCCCTCCAGTGAAACTCCCCAGCCAGGCCGATCACGCACAGACACACATTTTTCCTTCGTCTCTTTCTCTATCCATCTCCTTATCCCCCTCCCTTTCTCTCCGTCTCTATACACCCTCTAGCAGCAGCAGCAGCAGCAGGCAGCCCAGGCAGGTAGCTGACAGGCAAACTGAAGCCTGGCAGACTGGAATAATTACATGTGCCTGTCTGCGTGGAACATGACAGCTCTACCTTCAATTAAGCCCACAGAATACATTTTCATCACCCGCCGAGAGCTCCTGGCCTCGCCAGCCAGCCGGCCAGCCTGTCGTCCACCACTGCGGGGCACGTAGCTGCAGGATGGAGGGGAATGAGGAGTGAGGGAGAAGGTGGTGGTGGTGTGGGGGGGGGGCAGCAGTGAGTGAGTGACACCCACATACACACACATCAGCATTGCCGATGCAGCGTCGGCCTCCCTGAGATTACGACTGTTAATGAGCGCCAAATGCGATCAGTGCAAAGCCTTTTCCGTGCCAATCAAAAAGCGAGGGGAGGGGTGGGGGTGGAATCAAAGTTGAGGAAAGCTACACGTGGAGTAACAAACCAAAATACTGACAATTAACCTCTGAACCCAGCACAACGCTCCCATTCCCCACACGCACACACACCCCAAAACTGAGCCATCAAAGGGTGACATGGCTCTGATGCTGATGAGCGGTAACAACAGAAGCAAAACGTTGGGACAGGAGTCGGCGCTCACTAATAGTGGATACACTCTTTGTTTGCTGCCCCTTTGAAACGCACCGTGGCTGTATCACGACGAAAGGAAATGCATTTAAAGAGATTAGGAGGATAAAAATAGTTGGATTTGGAAGCAGTTTCAATCACTTTTGCTCAAGTACGAAAATAAAGTAATAAGAAAACTAGCCCGCCTGCAATAACGTACATTAACTGACGTTCCCTCTCTACCCTTCACTTCCCTTGAAAAAAAAGTGTAAGGGGTTAATTGTGATTCTGATCCCTAAATTCCAGTCATAGCTGCGGACACACACACAGATCCCGGGGAGTTTTTTACCTCACAAAGGACACGGAACGGAACATCGCTTACATTTAGCAAATCTTAATTTACATTCAGAGTGATTACTTTCCCCCCTCTAAGCAGTTTGAATGAGGTCTCCTTCACTTGCCTCTGCAGGAAATGCTACTTCCATATTAAACAGTGCAAAAAATAAAAAAATCACTGGAAAACTGCCACTTTTTGGTACAATGCAGCCATCAATGTCACTGGATGTTGTTGAAAAGTATGGAAAAGACTGATTCTGGTGCCCAGGTTGACAAGGGCAACAGCTGAAAACATGACACAAGGACAGTAAAGGAAAGAAAAATCCCACCGGAACATCCGTTCTGTGGCTCGTGTCAGCCCTGGATTCGGATGTATGAGCCGACCTTCTCTGCCGCGCCACTGGAGATGAGAACTGGAGTATAGATTGAGCAGCAAGGTCAAGAAGGTGTGAATTAAATGTACAGATAATCAGTGGGTTTACTAAGGCAAACCTTCACAGGCATCCTCCCCTGCTGTGTAACCCCAGCAGCCCCTGGCGTACTGCAGGCTCCCATGGCAGCAGGGGTAAACATAAGTGTAAATACTCTTTTGCTTTACACTCACACACACGCATGAATGCATCAGTGCACAAACACCCAAAGGACAGATACAAACCTAAAACGTACTGTAGGTATGTGCATGTACCTCACATATACACACCAAAACACACACACACACACACACACACACACACACACACACACACACACACACACACAATGAAATAATCTGAGAGGGAGGACTGACAAAAATGCCTCAGGTAAAAAGAACTGAATCCAATGAGATGTATTGAGAGGATGGATATGCAAAGGGCTGCTGCTGACAGCTGCTATTGCTCCCTCGGTGGCTGGTGCCAAATGACAGGCCTGCAGAGAAAGGTGCGTTTGATAATACAACCACTACAATCCACCAGATCTTCATTCCCTTCAGTCTATTTATAATCCGTTTTTGCATTGTCGTCGGCACTAACCTCGAGTCAAAGCATCTTGGGCTGTTTTTACAAACTCGCATGTGAAAATGCACTTTGTTTCTCGCACACAAATCTCACTTCCTTTCTCCTCCCTCTTCACTGCTACCCCCACCCCACATGCCTGAGATAAGTATTCAGGCAGGGATGGGTGGAGGGGCTTTTGCAGCTCGGTGGGGCTAACATGTTGCATTGGGCTCCTTGAGTAGAGAGGACAATGACTAGGTCCACAGTGCCCCTATTAAAGCAGCAGCCTCCAGGCTAATGGATTAGCCTGAATAGGCTGTGCTCCCCAGGTACAGGATTTGGTTTACATTAGCCAGCTTTGCCCTTGGCTGCCACTGCTAACTCCTGTTCAGGTCACTTAGCTCTGACTCACCACACAGGACTTTTTTTTTTTTTTTTTTTTTGCCTGCATGATTAGAAAGAAGAGCTTAATTGACGTTACTTTGTGCCACAAATATGTTTGCTGTTGTTTGAGGAAGCACTGGCTGTGCAATTGTTTCAGCAGATGCTCAGAGGGGGACCGGTGCGAGAGAAGAAAATGTCTCACTTTCCAACCATCTTGTGTGCATCACAGCGAGAGGGCATGTAGCTTGGGGCAATGGGACCACTTTAAATTTTAAACACAATTTCTGCTTTGCCTCATGTCAATGCAGTACGGCTGGAGGTAGACTCAGAATGCATAAAATTGACTGCATGAAAAGATAATGGCGTTGGGCGCCAGTGGATCGAATCATTGATTAGCACTGGGCTCCCCGCTGCTAAACATCCTTGTTACATACATATTTCATTACAGCTCTTGACAGTGGCTGGGTCTGCTGTCGTGGGACTATGACAGCAGACCCAGCCTATGGGTCTGCTGTGTCGACTATGTCGTTGGACCAGGGACCAGTGGAAGGGAGGTCCTGGTAGCCTGTACCACCCCAGATCTGGTGTCCCCATCTGGCTGGCTGCATGGCGACCGGGTGGCCCTTCTTCCAGACTATGCTTCCTGTCCAGGATGTCAAGGCTGACTAAGAAACCAATTTTTGTTGTCACAGCTGCCCACAGGCCTCAATATGTCTCTACCTACCCTATTTCTATGTTTTACTCTTCCTTCTTTTCTGGTACCTCCTGAGCAGAAAGGTCATAGGTCAGTGTCAGCTGCAGCACACTATGCCACGAGTTCTACAGACTCCTGCAGGGTGAGTGGTTCAAAATCAATTCTGATGAAGTGGCTTATTTCAAAGAATAGACTTTAATAAAACTGGCCTTAGACATCACTGTCCCAACATTCTAATATGTCAAACCAAGAAAGAAGCAGACCTTAAGTGAGCCTAAAAAGAGAGAAAATCCACAAATACGACTCTTTAAGTTTAGGAAAAAGATCGGATTTGGATTAAAACACTCCCTAGGAACAAACAAGCGTTTCCTGGGTGAAAGTCTTTTGTTTTCGCCGCGAAATGAACTCTGCTCTCGTGCTTGAAAGCACTGTGTTTTATGATGACGCCACATTGTGATATTTCATTTTCACTTGGTCCTGTTTGACCCGAAGAAATGGAGTCCCAAACTGAGCTTTCGCAGTCGAGGCTCCGATCAGTTGTATTCCCCATGGATAAGGACTTCCCAAGGTGGTCCTGACACTGAGGGCAACAGGCGGATAACAACATGGCCCACAAACGTAAATATCCTTAGACCCCTGAGGGACCGCATAATGTCTGCATGAGGACCCCACTACATTTAAAACGTTCTGTTCTTTCTCACTCTAGTACAAGACGAAGAAGTCTGTGTGACTATGTATCCCTCTGAGATGTTCACCTTGCTTCTTTTCTACTTGAACTGAACGTGAACATAGCTTTTGTTTCCTGTTCGGAACCCGCCTCCCGACTGGAAATTGGATCAACCAATCAGTTTGTTGACTGTGTGCAACTTATGATTAGCCATTCCGTCCTTCCGTGCGTGGATCCACAGAGACGTTAATGTGTGCCTTTGCAGAACTATAATTCCAGTCTTAGCTGAAACGCTGTCACTCAAATGCAGAGATTGAAGGGTTCACCCCACGTCTGTGAACACCATGAGCACAACCTGCCAGTTTGGCTGTCTACTGATATGTATAGGTCTTTTTCAAAGGCACATGCGAAGACATATTGTATGTGTAAGAAGTGTGAAAATGAAGGCAACTGGAAGCCAAAAAAACAACCAAAACATCATACTACATTGGAATTGAACCAAAACTCACAACTTCTGAAACTTTGTAAACTTTACATCTGCTTATATCATCATCATATGAGGTAATTTGCAGCCTTTTCCATGGAACATGTTTCACGTCAGAAAAACAATGTTGTATGTCTAATGATCTTCTTAGCATTTCCAGTTCAAAGAGATGTTTTAGACACATGTATTCTCTCCTCAGTGTCTGCGCTTTTTACAGGGTGAATGCAATTTGTCAGGTGAAGACGAAGAAAAAATGAGGCCAGCATATGGGCCCCTTGAGTGTGTATGTGTGTGAATATGAGAGAGAGAGAGAGAGTGAGTTTTCCCCTCTCTTTATTTTGGGGAACTAGAGCGGCGTCTCAGCGCTTCGCTATTCCCTACTAATCAGGTGCTGCCAACCTGCCAGCCAAGGCGGGACGCGAGGCCTTTCAAAACACTGCTAATTAACAAGCCCCCAATGCATCCCTTCCGCTTTTATAGCGCTAGCACGTCTGCCATAGAAACTCCGGAGAAGAAAAACGACATTATCGTCAGCCTGAGTGGATCCCTTCACTTTGCACACAGACTGAATAGATGTGTGTGTTGTGTTGTGTATGCGTGTCAATCGCAAAAGGTGCGCACAAAGTTCTTCACACAGCCTTCCATTTTTTTTTTTCTTGAAAGTTTTGGCTTTGCATTAGCGCGCTTGCTTGTGTAGACATTGGCAAGGCGTCCTGCATCTTATCAGGCAGCTGAAAAGCATGAATAGTGTTCCCACCGTCTTAATGACTGTTTACATGTCCCCGGTGCAGATTAAAAGATGTTTCTGGTGTCGCCTTGGGTCTTGCTGCAACACATCTTTGACAACCCTCTTGCATGATTAACTTCAAAAGTGTTTTTATTTTCTTCACTTTCTTTAAACATGGATTTGAGGTGCTGTGAGACATAAAGGAATCAGAAACTGAGAAGGTACCATTTTCATAGACAGAAAAGTGTTAATAAATGAAATTGAGTATTAGCTGCAGCTATATCCAGGTGGGTGCTACATATTGGTGGTGTTAGAGAGTAGGCCTCCCCCTTGAAGCACTTTGAGTGGCTATGATAATGCACTATATAAATGTAATGAATTATTAATTATTATTATATAATAAAATGTGTTGATTTACTGGGGGCCTGGTTTGAGGAGCGGCGAGTTAGCGACAAAATGGTCGGCACGTCATCTTAAACCTGTTTTTTATAATCCAAATATTGACTTGCATCAAAACCTGACGAAACGTGCTCACAGAGGTAGAGAGGACTTTCATGTAAAACCAACCCTTCTCATGTTAACTGTGGGTAGAAAAAAAACAACCTTTTAACATGCGCAGGACGTTGGTCTTTGAAACCCCCGAAAGTTGGACAAAGCAGCCACAGTGACCTTGTTTGCTTTGGAAAGCTCTGCCAGGGCTCTAAAGGATCCATACATTTACATTCATTCTGGAGTTATGACTTTTTCCAGGACTGGAATTCCATCTTCTTCACGTTTGCCAACCAAATGCAGACCGCGGCCCAGGAGATGCTCTCAGCTCATTTCCTCTGTGTCAGAAAGCTATACCATGCTTTCTGTCTGCCTCTGATGGAACCTTGTGTTAATTTACTGCTACTCAACATCTGCCCACCCCCCCATTCCCCCCAAACTTCATGAAATTGTCAATGAGCTGCTCCAAAGTCCTGAAAATGAGTTAAAGGTACATTTCTGCAGGTCAAATGTCTCATGTTCAGATGAGGATCTGAAAGTGAAGTGGCTCAAGGCGAAATGCAACTTTAAACTGGAGCTAATTACATAGTAATTTACTTCAATTAACCTCGGCACTGGGAGTTCATTGAATGAATAAACAAAAGAATAAATAATGCAAAAGTAACAAACTATTCAAGGCATGCGTACTTGGTTCTTCCCCTGCAAAACAGTAACATTTCCACAGTTATGTGAATTCTTGATTTGTAGCTGCAAACTACTGTGCTTTATTACTAAAAATGTTACAATTGAGTAAAACTGAGCTCTTAATTTATCTTTAAAGATTTAGTGCGTAACTTATTGACATTGATGAACGTCCGTTACATTCAAGCTGTTGCCAAATGAGTTGCTACAAAGCTAATTTAAGACTATCAGCTCCACCCAACTCTCTCTGTATTTCTCAGTATGGCCATGTTCAGAAGATTGTGGCATCCGGCAACTTTGCCGCGCAGAAAAGCGCAGAGTGAAGATAATGACCTCTTCTGAGGTCACGGAAGGCTTGTATCATGTGGACACGCCGACAGTTTTGTTGTCATTACTTAGAATTCCTCACGGGGGAGACAGAAACTACGCACTATAGCTTTAATACATATGTTAATTATGTATTTTTATCAATCCATGTAGGGATGTTTTTTATTCTTGTGCACTCTCCACAGGAAGGTCAGGTCAGGATCAACTGCTGGCAGGATTTAGTGTCTTGAAGTCATGGTCATGTCCTTTGGAATTTAGGGGGTTTTAGCAACCTGAGCAGAGTTGAATAAATGAATTTCTACTTTCTTGACTACTCCTCTTTTCTTTTCCTTCTTTTTTTTCACAAACTCAATAAAACTTCATTTTTATTAATTTTACATATAACATTTGCAAAGATGACAAATCAACCCTTCTGGAAGAAGTAGAGACGTCCAGTTCAAGTTCGAAAATGAATACTACTAAATAAAATAGTAAATATTTCCATTAGTAAAAGTTGCAATAGGGCAAGGTTAAAAATAGATTTCTTTTATTACCAAAATAAGTGCTATAATTTAAAAATATTACCCAATGACTACATTACCAGTACAGGGGAGGGTGCTAGGGAAGTGTGTTGTGTAACGGGGGGAAGCTAATGCTACTTCCCGCTAGCTCCGGCCTGACTGCAAACAATCCCTGCAAAGATGCAAGGGAAATACTTAAACATGCACAAATAACATTTACAAGAACACAGGTAAGGCATACCTTAGTCCAATGTTTATCTCTCTGCTCATTTTAAAGGGGCTGCTAAACTAGTAGTAAACCAACGACACCTGTCCTCAATCATTGTGATTACAAGGTGGGACGAATCTTACGGGAGAGTGCTCCACTCATTACACTTATACCAAGTACCAAGAAGCATCTGCTGCCTGTTTTCAGAGCGTACCCACCTTCTTTAGTGTGGCATCCAACTTAGAGCCTAGATTGGGCCCAAAAAATCAAGCCCGACGCAACCCGGGTCACGTGCACGTTTCCGAGCCCGGCCCGGCACATTAACTGGAATTATGAGCCCGAGCACGATTTCAACCCGACACTTTTTGAATACGTGGGCCGTTTATAAATGACGTTCTCAACTACAATTCAGAGTTGTTTGAACTGCAGAAAGCTGTTCAAAATGATCTTAATGAATAATGCAACAAGAGTGAAGCATGTAAACTGTTTGTTTATTCAGAATGGAATGGATTGCAAATGAAGAAAGAAACGTAAAAAAACCCCGCATTTCTCTGTGAGGGCTTGCCTCGCCCTCATGCTCGAAGAAGTAACAAAAGAAGACGTCGAAGGCTGACTATCATCTTTTCTGCCGTGGCGAGCCTGCTTCATGTGTCTGTTCATCATCCAAGTCCCCGTTTTATTTGCTGTCGTAGGTGAGCAGCATGCCGCACTTAATGCACTCAACAAAGCCGACACTTATGTTGTCACTTCCCACGACTTGTTTAAAATGGTTACATATATCCGACTTTCCTCCAAACTTGCTCAAAGGTAATTCTCCTGTTTTTCTTTTTTTCTTTACATCCTCAAGCTCCATGTTGCACTTAAGCTCCACAATACAGGCCCGCGTGACACCTTTTGCATTTTGTAACTGAAGTCCAACTTTGGTTACATTTGTTACTTTGGCCTAAATATAGTCTATATAGATAATATTTCTGATTATGGCATAGCTTTCTCCCCAACCAATTAGACTATAGTAGCCTAATGATTAAAAAAAAAATGCTTGATCAAGGGCCCGGCCTGAGGATAGTGCCGGAAAATAACGGCCCGACCTGGCCCCAATTTCGGCAGAGAATCTAAACTCTACTCCAACTTACCGCATCTCATTAGCCTTAGTTACATATCACTTTGCTAACTCCACTTCTGCAATATGTTGGTAAATGATGCCAAGAAACACAGCTTGGTTGCTGATTTAACTCCGAAAAAGTAGTGAAAGTATGAAAAAGAGATCCATACAGCGATTGCAACCAAAGCAGGAACAGCAGCAGAGAGTGTGGCAAGGTTGTTTTAGTTGAATCCTGGGTCTAAGCATTGTAGACACAAATTTATTTTTTGGGGGTAAGACTTGTTATTCTCCACATCTACAACGAGGAGGCCCTGGCAGAAAAATGCCAATCAGAAGGTAAGTCGGAATCCCATCATCCCTTTCCTGCCTAGAACACCTTCACTTTCCATTTGCTTCAATATGCAAACCAAGCTGTTTAGGGATGAGGAAAGAGGCGGCTAATGAGCTGCCTGCATCAACCCTGCAGAAAAAGAAAGACCCCTCTTTGTAGCTGCTCAAGAGAACCCCTCCTCTGGGCATGCTCAGAAACAGCCAAAACAACAACAACAACAACAACTATAGAGCCACGGCAACACAAATTGATGTGATTAACCAGTGGGAATGACAGTTATTGTGTGAGGGGCTGGATGCAGAGCAAGCAGATCTGGAGTGCTTGGGATTGCACACAGGCGGAGAGTGCAGCTGCAGATGGCTTGCGATGTGGAAAAGTTTACACGGTGAGACGTCAGCTGTGGATATGATGTGCTTGACCTCTGAATGACAAAGTTTTCTCTCCTTACTTCTTCCTCTTCTCGTTGGTTGTTGTCTGACTGATATTTCCAGTGCAGTGTGACACAGTCATAAAGCTGTAGAATAAATGACAGCAGGGCTGGTTGGTTCTTGCACCCAGGAGATTGGCTGGCATCCTGTACTGTAAATCAATCTCTGTGAGAATAATGATCCATTACAGAGTCTAACAGTCTCTGTTGATTGTTCATTGGCCAGAAAATGCTATGCAATATAGATTATGCTGTGTCCTGAAGACATTGTAAGATGTGAAATCCTACTTTCTACTGTCATAAAAAGAGCTATTTTAACCCAGAGGTACAAGTTGACTAAAACTCTATTTTAGTTCACCCAAGAGAAGCATCTCTGAGCTAAGATAGTTCTACATTCAATGTCATCCCTCAGAATTCTCAAGTGTGTGAATGGAAGCAAGGGTCATTGCGTTGACAATTAAACAGTTAAATGAGTCCCTGTTGTGTAACATGAGCAATGTCATTGCCAAAATTCTCAAAATACTATACTGTATTTAAATGTCAATGTACCGAGGTCCAGCACAATCCACCGGCCAATGCACTGAACTTTTGCACTTTCCTCCGGCCGGCCAGTGCTTTTCTCCGCCACAAACCATCACAAACAAAACATGATGGCAGTCTCGTTTCACATAATTGCTCAGCCAGCAAATGTCCATTACGCTCTTGTTTTCCTTGGCGCACAGAGTACAACTTTAAACCCTGAAAGAAAAGCAGTGTGGGAAGTTCAAATGGTATTGTCATTAACGCCTCAACACAGTGATCATTCACAAGGGGCTTGCACGTACAGACAATGCAGGCCTTTCTTGCTGTGGCGCAGATGGCATCGTAAAAAAAAGAAAGAAAAAAGAGGCCTTCTCTGCAAACTCCAAAAGCAAACACACAAACAGTGGTGACCCTCTGAGTCCCCAATCCATCTTTTCTCCTGTTGGGCGCTTGTTGTCCCAAAAAGATCAAGGAGTTTTCACTGAACTGATGTTTTCATGCTCTTATGCACGCTCATTTCGGGCAACTCTTGAAATGTAAATTGAAACTTTTCTAAATGTAATATTTCATCCAGCTTTTGTTTTGACTACATGCTTGTGTAGGTTTTCGGCCCTTTTAACATCGGGGTTTCCCCAAAGCTTTAATGTACAGGAATTTATTGCTGATCATCAATCTTCGTCAGTGCTACACAACCCTATTAGGCCAAGTGTCAGGCTAATTTAAATGCAATTTTTTTTTTTTCCTCCTTGTACCTATTCTACTCTATTCTATTATAGTCAGTGACATGTTTTTGCACAACCAATCACCACAGTGTTGTGGTGAATACACAGTGCAGCATGAGACTGTGGCTCCATTTGGTTAAAGGCAAATTGGCTAACCTTTTGAAAAAGCTAATGCTGAACTTCATCTCTCCTCCAAGACCGTTTGGTATCTCGTGGATTGCCCTTCAGAAACACAAATGTTCCGTCTCCCGAGTAATGCAGCCTTCCTTGGGCCTAATCTCTGGATGCTGGCACTGCCGCGGCACAAATATTTCCATACAGAGCTGCAGCAATTCTGCGTGCAGCTGTTGAGGCATCAACATTTGTCAAATCTTGTCATCAAGTGGCGGAAACGAGGCTGAAGAATTTGCTTGTGATTGCATCTCACACAAGCAGGGGCACACTCATGCACGTCCTCACACATGCACAAAACAACACCAGCAGACACACACACACACACACACACACACACACACAGCATGATATATTTGTGGAGTGAATATTTGAATGATAGCTCAAATTGCAATTGATGGTTCATCTTACATATTTTAGGACATGTTCACACTGAGCGCAGTTGGAACATAATTTTGTTCATTAATCACTTTTCTTTCAGTTGGCTTTGGTTGAGCAGGTGAGTACACCATCATTTGAACTCCGATGCTGCCAAATAAAACAAGACAAAACTACTGAAGTGGTTCACTCTAAATACCTGGATGTTGCTAAAGACTTTTTAATGGTTTTCTCGAGCAAATAATTATAGCCAAGATGAAAAAAAATGCAGAAAGGAATCTTCTTTTGAGAGAAGAACATGTTTGCTCATTTACAACCAACTACAGGAAACAAACCTAAGATGTAAGATGTGTAGAGTGCTTGTATTTGGTATTTTTTAGCCATGGTAGCAGGGTGGATCAAGGGATGGCAATTTCATTGTGTCATTCCACCACTTTGGTCCAGACTGAAATATCTCAACAACTATCGGATAGATTGCAATACAATTTTGTACAGAGATTCATGGTCCCCAGAGGATAAATTGTAATAATTTTGGTGATCCTCTCACTTGTTTTCAAGCCCCAGCGGCAGGTCAGAGTTTTTACTTGTCTAGTGAAATATCTAAATATCTACTTGATTCATTGATTCAAAAGATTGTACACGTTCCCCACAGCATGAATTGCAACAACTTGACTGGCTTTTTATTGTGCCCCATCATCAGGTCAGAAGTTAAATATTTCCTTATTCAATACCTGCAAAACTAGTTCTATTCCCCTCGGTTCACTTGTATTTCGGCACTTGTAACCTTAATGACCAAATATTAAAAAGCAACAAGGTAAGCTTCTCTAACATGAGTCTATGTACTGTAGGTACGATTCCACTCCAAACATTGACATGAGCTCCGAGTAAAGAAGCTGATTTGTTAAGTGTTTGCTAGTGTCTTAACAGAGGCTAATTGTGTGGGTTTATGATCTCCACACTGTTCAAACTGACCCAGGAGAGCTTAGCTGACCCCACCATATACACACTCTCTTTCTCTCTCTCACGCAAATACACATAGTCCTCAACCCCCACCCCCCCCCCCGCCCCCCACCTCCCCCATCCCTCAACAAATCTCCATTTGCCAAAAAAACGGTTTCCAGCAGTGACCTGTTTTGTCTTTCCCTCTTTCGTGAGGAAAATTTCTAAACATGGTTCCAGACGCTTGGGTCAAGCACATTAGTTTATAAAACGATCACATTATTTCCTGTTAATCAAGTTATTTTCTCGCTCCCACTTTTAATATCTGACTCCTTTCGGCCCAGTGGTAAATAATGTCAATTCATTTAATTTGAACTTTTCAACTCCCTGATTTACAACGGCGATTTTCAACCAGTGTGAGCACTGCCACTAACCTCTATAGAACATTTCAATTAATTTGGCCTGCCCCGTAATTTATTTTCGCTTATTAATGAGAATGGAGGTTGGGAACTATATTGCTATTGGAGCGGGAAGCAAAATCCCTGCTCTGCATGTAATGGGTTGTGTCATTTGATGGGTTATCACCAAGGGGAAAAAATACCAGGTCAAGCTGAATAGATAACTAATTGGAGGTTACATTATCAGACACAGGAGATTAAATGGCCGCCCCAATCATAAGCAATCCTCATTTGGTTTTAAGAGCAAAGTAATAAATCCAGACACAATGAGACACAATGACACGGTTGCTGTGAATACCCTGGTGTCGCTTATGGATTTCTTCCTATTCCTCCCATCTATTTTCATTTCATAATCTCAGAGAAAATTGGATATTTTTTTGCCCCTACCATTGGTTGGGATAAGGATCCAGCATGATGTTGACTTCTTTTGCGGCCCTTCGAAGTGTCATGAATGATTAAAAACGCTGAGCCTAGACCTGCTCATAAATAAACAGCAGGCAACAGGACTGAACAGGCTTCTCATGGACAGGGAGAACTGACAGATTGGCTTCCAAATCATACCATTCAGTGGTAGCTAATCCACTGTATAGCATTTTTATGCAGGAACAGCCTGGTCAGAAATCATGCATATGCACTATGGGGGTTGGGAGGATGTGTAAAAGCAGATGAAAAGGCACTCATGATGAGTGGAGCATGCCCTCGTAATACACACAACCAACTTCCTGCTCTTATTTTTGTCCAAACTATGAACATAGAAGGAATATGAATTAGTCTGTGTGCTTAAAAGTCTGGGTGCCATGCAACCTTTTCCAGTGAATAACATGTCAACCACATGTGCAGTTGACAGAAAACCAGAACCACAACAACAAAATGCTCCTAGTTCTCTCATTACCTTGGGGCAATGTTATGATTTTAAGTCAGTCAGTCCCTGAGTGGGTGTAGGGGTCAATGCATCCATATGTGGTCCTTATTTCTAAGCTGTTCTCCTCCAAATGAGAGCCAAGGTGCCACAGGATGACCCTCCATCTCAATCTTGCAGCATAATGAAGAGTCTGAAGCCAACCGCCCTGCACATGCTGAATTCTTGGCTTTAGAATCACATCTTGGCCAATTTACTCCCCCGCTGGTACTCTGTTCACCCCCACGAGGTCAAGGGCTTGGGAGCAGTTTGCCACTTCAAACCAAGTCACTAATGGCTAGAAATAGCTGGGATGTTTTCCATAAGAGTTGCAGGTTTGCTAATTGTGTGCATTTCCGTATGCTTGGCCAGAACAGCTGAGAGTGACACAGTTGCATTGCATTCCATGTGGGCTTGTTAGCATCTGGATGCATTAGGGAATAAGCAGGGCTGATTTCCTCTAAGTTTTTCTAGGGGAGTTGAAGCAATCATAAATTACATCTAGAGGGATGAAATGAAATGTATCATGCTGCAAAGCAATCAAAATAGAAATACTCTTACTACTTGCTTATCACGCTTGAATATTTTGTAATCAACTCTGCAAATTGAAATATAGCACACCAAGGGTATAATGAGAGCAACACTCGAATGAATATTTCTGAGGTGTTCCATCAAAAGAAAGATTTTTCTTTGTGATGTTATGTCTAGTTGGAGATGAAAGAGAGAGATGTTCTGATTTGCTAATTGGTGTGTTTATCTAACAGGTTGATGAAGCTTCATGTAGAAATAATGAAGTGATTTTTCCGACCAGCATTGCTCAGGTATGATGAGTTTTCAGCCTGGGATTTCAGATGACGTCCTCACTTTTGTCACTGATCGGCATCACCTGACAGTTTTCCATTATTTCACTGATTTACCGTATCACTCTAACCGGATTTGTGACACAAATTGGGATATTATGACAATGACCACAAGGGTTAAATGTTGTGTTCGCCAAACACTGACTGGTTCCTCCACTTTTTCCACCCTCCCCGTTCTCACTCTTTTCTCTTTTCAGCCCATTGTGTCGTGGCCCCAAACCTGCTAAACACATTTCTAAATGACAGTTACTGCGTCTCTCTTCAAAGAAACCTTGAGTTGTGGATTTTCCTTGCCTAATGTGGCATCTTTGGCTGCGCAATAGAGTAGAGGGAGAAAGGTGGGGCCCTGGGGGACAATGGTGGTTTGTCTTGGGGATGGCAGGGAAGGGGTCAAGAATTAGAATGTGGAGGACATTAGCAGTCAGCAGATTGATACGGGACCATTGATTCCCGGCTTCTTTTTTCCTTCCTCCTGGACATGATCTGCATTGCAAATGGCAGTTCTGTCGCATTGGCCTTTTCTGGAGTCAGAAAAGATTGGGGGGAAGGCGTAGAGTGGGGGGATCGGGGGTTCCCACAACACACAGCCCCTCTACACTCTATAACCTCACACCCCTCCCTGAAAAAAACCCTCTGCTGGACTCCTCCTCCCCGAATCCTAGCCCTTGTCCCAAGATCCCACCACAGCTGCCTCTCCAGTCTCCCAGGACTTCTCCTTACTACTGAGGAAAGCACAACAGGCTCATTGTTCTGCAGAGAGGAGGCTTGGACAACTCTGCTGCTCCTAGGTGTATTGTTTCCTCTAACAAGCTCCATAAGGTCTAAAAGGGGAGTGCTCAAACAGAGTGGGGAAAGTTAGTTAATGAGGCTGCTCCTTTTGGCCTCCGTAGTGCAACATGCTATCAGTTTTGCAGAGAAACTCTGCACTAAATTATTAAAGGGATACTTGACCGATTTAGCATTAAGCTTTGTATCCGTAGAAACCCAGTGGTATTTTCGAATGACCGTGCTACCCTCCCTCATGTCCCCCTGAGAGTAGATGTCTCTGTATTGTGTGTCTGGAAAAAAACCTCTGATGACGCAAAATGACAATTTTTGCGTCATCAGAGGTTTTTGAGGTCATCTGAGGCTTTCTCGGCCAGATGATATAGACCACAGGCAGCTAGTTCCTTATGTTTTCAACCCGCCCATAGGGGGTGGGACTGTCACTACCCGATGCGAGTCAAGTGTCAGCCATCTTGAAACTAAGCTAAAAGGCTCTCTCTTTTCAGCAGCAACCTTGCAATTATGTGCTTTCAAACTACCGCACATGTGTACCACCGGGATACATTGGTACAGATCTAAGAATATGCAGGAAACTTTATTACAGACGGAATACTTGACACACTACACAAGTTTTTTGCCTGCTACGCAGACCAGCACCTCAGCCTGCAGTGACGCTAGAAGGGGAAGGGGACATCGAAAGCAGTGTGCGAGAAAGCGTAAACAAGGGCAGGAGTTCGAGCTAGGTGGAAAGCTAACACTAGCCGGCCACCTGTTCCATCAATCCTGCTTGCAAATGTCCGCTCATTAGACAACAAACTGGACTACATCCAACTTCAACGAAACTCCCAACGCGAGTTCAGAGACTGCTGTGTTTTTGTTTTTGTGAAAACATGGCTGAACAACAGTGTACTGGACTCTGCTATCCAGCTACCCGGCCTGCTAGCCTTCTGAGCAGATAGAGATGCTGCTCTGTAGGGTAAAACTCGTGGAGGTGGGCTGTGCTAACGCAGACTGGTGCAGAAATGCAGTGCTTGTATCCAACTACTGCTCACGGCTGGTGGAGTTTGTGACTGTTAAATGCCGACCATTCTACATTTCCACGCAAATTCACAGCTGTGTTTATACTCTGTGTTTACGTCCCACCAAGCGCTAATGCTACCACCACAATGCTGTTAGCTGAACTTTACAGAGCTATCAGTGAGCTCCAAAGCGCACATCCGGATGGACTATTTATTGTTGCTGTTGATTTCAACCACGCAAATCTCAAGAAAGTTCTAATATTCTACCTTCACCTCACGGTGAACCTAACTTATAACAATCAGTCCTCTGTTACAAGTCTACTTATGCCCTGTATTTTGTTGTCTGTTGTCTGTACTGTCCCTTGTTTGTCATAAATGCTCTACTTTGCACTTCATGTATAGTCTATAATGTGTGTGCACTAGAGGATGGATATCCGAACCGAGCTCGGATCCCGACGGGCAGGGCTGGGTTGGGTTTGGACAGATGTACCGCGTGTACCGCGCCTTTCACAGAGGAAGCGCCTGGCGCTTGCCTTCTGATTCAGAACTGAGTCCATCCACGCCATATTTATTGTAGTAGCCTACGTTACCGACTCTGGCTTTGCCTTCACCCCATTGGTGATGCCCACACTTGTTACTCAAGACTGCTAGTTATGTTTCTCTGACAAAGACTATGGTAGTTACTAAGCAACCAAGATGCATCTTCAACTGCGCGAAAGATTAAAAACAATACCGCGAAAATCCGAGTGGTCAATATGACCGTGTATGGCCGAAATAGGTAAAAGTGATTGTATTTTCTTTGCCTTTTGTGTAATGCATGTAAAAACAATTTTAAATTAAAATACAGACTATTTTAGGAAAAGTCAGGCAGCACCAGGATTGTATTTTTTTATCCAGCAAAGTTATTACACACATAAATTTCAAAATGGTCAAAATGACCATTGTGGCTGTTCTAGTGTTAACGTGCGCTTGTTGCCCCGTGTGTGCTGATGCGCTCATTTGTTGACATTTCCGAATGCATTCCTACAGTTGCTTAATAAAAGCGGGCTTTCCACACAAACAAATGTATGTGTTATTAGTATGTGGAAAAAACCGAGATTTTAAATGTGTCAGGCTCGGGCTGGGATTGGTTACTGCTCTGTCGGACGCGGGCCGGGCTGGGACAGAAAAATGCAGCCTGACCCGCACTCTAGTGTGCACTAAATGTAGCCGGTCTCGTATTTCCTTTTTATATAATGTCGTTTATATAATGTTGTTTTTATATATTTTTATATATATGTGTAACACCACTTGAGCCATGGTGAAATGTTATACTACAGTACAGGCCAAAAGTTTGGACACACCTTCTCATTAAATGCGTTTCCTTTTTATTTTCACTACTATTTACATTGTAGATTTTCACTGAAGGCATCAAAACTATGAATGAACACATACGGAATTATGTACTTAACAAAAAAGTGTGAAATAACTGAAAACATGTTATATTTTAGATTCTTCAAAGTAGCCACCCTTGCTTTTTTATTAATAAGGGAAAAACTTCCACTAATTAACCCTGACAAGGCACACCTGTGAAGTGAAAACCATTTCAGGTGACTACCTCATGAAGCTCATTGAGAGAACACAGAAGGGTTTGCAGCGCTATCAAAAAAAGCAAAGGGTGGCTACTTTGAAGAATCTAAAATATAAGACATGTTTTCAGCTATAATTAGTATAACAGTTCATAATTCCATATGTGTTCATTCATAGTTTTGATTCCTTCAGTGAGAATCTACAATGTAAATAGTCATGAAAATAAAGAAACACATTGAATGAGGTGTGTCCAAACTTTTGGCCTGTACTGTATATGCAGTGTATATGGTTGAAATGACAATAAAACCCACTTGACTTGACTCATAGACAGTATATAAGAATGGACCAACAGATCCCGTTGCTCTGGACGGAGACCAGTGAAGGCTATTAGAAGCACTTTTCCGGTGATCGCTAGCTTTACTGCGCAGCCTCCAACTGAGAGAGACAACTTAAATGTGACGTGAGCAATGAAATCTCAATCTTGCAGAGAAACAGAGAGAGAGCGTAGGTATATGTAAGGAGATAACATGGGCCCAGGCTAATTATTGCTAACTAAAATGCTAGTTAACATTAGTAATTAAACCTAAACAGCTCATGTAAGTTGAAACTGCTTGCGAGCTTCTCCTGTACTATACGGTAATTCCTCTACTATGTGACACAATCGTTAGCCTATTTTTATAAAAACGTCTGCTACGGAGCCATAACGTGAGGTACAAGGTAATGGAGCCTTTTATACATTGTTGTGTTTCTTTAGAAATAAACAATGGACAAATAGTCTTTAAACGCTTCAGATGTAAAGTTATTCGCTGTCAAAGTCAGTGGAATGCTAACGGGAGGTGATCTCTTTGTAGCATGAAAATGGCGCCATAGGAGGTTCGAGTTCTGAAGCGAAGCTTACCCCCTTGACTTGACTTGACTGCACTCTGTATCCGGTAGGCATGGCTTGGGAGTGGCCTCGTAGGGAAGCGAAGCAAGTGCATTCTGGGAGTTGTTGTCTTTCATTCACATGAGCCAAAAATATATTTTCTGGCTTTTCTCGGTCTAAAAGGCACCAACTTCTTACTATTATTTCACATTTCTACTACATAAATGACCCAATTTATATTCACTGATAAAGTTCATTTCAAAGCACCGTGAAGCGGTGCTATTTTCATTTTGCCGCCCATGTTATCCAATCTGTCCGGCATGAAATGCGCTATATAAAATCAAAGTTATTATTATTATTATGTTGGTTGCTACAACAAACTCTTAATGCTTTGGCCCGTGACACAGTGACAGTGATACTCTGTTAAGCTCACAAGACATCACCAAAGCAGGCTAAGTTACCGTATACTACACTTGAAATGCAATAATGCATCTGCAACTCATTCTCTTACTGTAAATGATTTTGATGATTTTCTGTATGAGCAAAACATTTATCGAAACTATATGAATTCCCGGTAATAATAACTCAGTAATACAGTGGGTAATACAGCACTTTAAAGAGATCTTTTCAACACCAGGTGTGGTAAAAACACTACCGCCTTTGTCCAAAGCGGCAGCTAGAATCAATACAAACTGAAAGGGTTACCCTAACCCTAACCCTACTACAGCCTCGTAAAGACAGTTGTTGGCTGAAATCGCCGGCATTCTGGCGGGTTTCTAAGGGTTAACACTGGTTTGACACTCCAGGCCAATCAGCTGGCCAGGCCACCGGGAATTCCTTCCACCGGTGCTACTGATGGCCAGTCCGGGCCTGCCCACTGTGCAGTGGTCAGTCAGTGTCCCCCATGTCCCTACAATCCATGTGATGTGGGGCGAGGCCATCCACTCCTTTGTGTTTTTCCAGCAGAATGCGAGGGTGTAGTAACTCTTTAATAATTCATAATTCAGATTCTTGCTTTTTTCAGAAAACTGCTGGGAATAAGATCTTGTATTAACAGACGGTGTGGCAAAAAAGTTTAATGCAAGCCCTGCATCATTATGATAATCTTCCGAGCTCTGTTTGTATTCCTGCGCTGCTTTTTTGTTAATCAATGCAAGTTTGAAGCGTACAAAGAAGAGTTTCAGAGTGATCTGGACAGGCAAAAAATGCAAGGCGAAAATAAATAAATGCAAGGAAGTGCCGAGCATGGACACTGCGAGTGTTCCAGCTAATAATGTTCCATCACCTCACAGAGACAGTGGAAGTGATATGCAAATTGTTCTTCACACACACTGAGCGTGTCCTCCAATTATAGGCTCTCATGTTGCTATTGGCCACCTCTGCGCAATTAGCCCCCTCCGTATCCGACTGTTGTGCCATGTTAGTGTGGTCTGGAGGCAAGTTAGCATTGCAAATGAAACGAGAAGCAGCGTTTCCAGGGGTGTCATTATAAATTAGTGTTGCATGATGGGCACAAATTGCCATCCCTGCTCAAACTTGTATCTCCAATAAGTGCTGGCTTATTCCCCAGGAAATGCTAGTTATCCCAGTGTAAATGTGCAGTGAATCTGCTCAACAGGGAAAGCCCTGTGCATGACAAGTAAGTCTCTTCAAGTTACAGAGAGAAATCTGGAATGTTAGAGTTTGGGTCCCAAAACAGTCATGTATGCAGTTATTATTCATCGTCTTTGGTCGTCTTTATAAACTGATACATTTAAAAAATCCTCCCTCTTAGCCAGGACACTTTCTAATATCTCCGTCTGGGCTCCCAGCTGTGAAATGTGAGCTGTCAGCGCAGGGTTTTACCCCCCAGATGACTTGCACACTGCAATATGTTTCAAATAACTGGCTGAGTTCACGTTATTCAGATGTCAGTCGCTATCTTGCTCATATCTTGCATCAATACTCCAGTATGTCTGTGAGTGTGTGAAAATGAGCTATAGTCCTGAGAGAACCCATTTTTAACCTTTTATGAGGGGATAATCTCCACAAATTGGACATGTTTATGTAGTATAAACACTGTATCCATTACTTAAATCTGACAGTTAAATCTCGCCCTCCAACAACACAATACTTGCCAAAATGTAACTACATTTTAAACTTTACCAAGACTATTATAGTATAAATATTTATGGTCTACGTAAATCCCCCCCAAAATGAATTTGTATAATCTAATAATCAATACCCTTACTTGGAGTAAAGAATGCAAACTGATATTCTGACTTTTTTTAATGTTGCATCCAGGGATAATTAATTCCAATTATGTTTAGACAAATCAAATATTCAAAACATAGATCTGCCTCTCCACTGTGCCTGTAAATCTACATAACCTTCCTGATGGAGAGTGAACCATGCCCACCCCTGTTTTGGCATAAAACGACAAGCAGTGCCATAATTGTCTGACTGATTGTCTGGCTGAATTGGTATTATTATTAATGGAACTTTTCTATAGCCACATGGTAGATACAGGCAAAATGTGAGGGGAAAAGGATTTTACTTTATTACTACATTCTGTCTCTCTTTTAAACACCCATTGACGGAAAAACAAGGAAACCCTGTGAAAGCTCTAACGTTCGCAAGTTACATCACCTCATTTAGGACTATGTTCTCTCGAGCTACAAATAAACCTGAATTATTAAGACAGAAAAGTGTAAAAATATATACATTGTTAATTTATGTGTCCCTTGACTTAAGAGTTCAGGCCTACAGTATGTGCCAGGGCTGAGCCCCAGACAGCCTGCCCTATTTTACCCATTTGTAGTCTATATCGACCCTGTTCCTCCCCTTCTGCTTTCTTTGTTTTGGCATTTTAAACTCCGGTGGATTCATGAGGACTATGGTTAACTGCTCCATAGATCTCTTTAGGGTAAGCTAAAGACTAGCTAGCTAGCCTAGATGACAGATGTACGTGTCTTGTATGTTTATGTGCTTTATGTATTTTAATTGTGGCAATGTTTGTTTGTTTTCCTCACTGTTTAAAAGCCCTCCTAGGGACGGGCATTGGAAATTAGCAATAGCTATAAATGCTGTGATGCTGTAGATTGGAGATTTGTTGCACAAATGTCTGTCTAAGCATCTGTCCCTAGTCAAATAAACATGAAATGAAATGAAAATGTATAATGTTATTTGACATCAATAACTGTATTCATCTCAATGACTTCTTGCGGTGGAGTTAAAGCAACATTTGTAAGTCCAGCTTTTCTGGATTGAGCACAGAGGCAATTTAGAAGTTTGAAAGTTTTGAATTATTCCCTGCTCAGATTAAACTTCCTAGTACAGCGCTAATGTTGAATCTATTCTAATTCAATAACTGAATAAACCATATGGTTTTCGCTATGCTTTCAAGTCTTCATCTGCCTTCATCTGTTTTACCAATGCCTCATGGCTTTGTTAATGTGGACCATGGCTTAGCATTTAGCCAGTCTCTGGCTGCGAGACACTGTTCCACAGTCTCTGGTGTTTGCCATCCTAATCAGCTGCATTGTCTCAGAGGCGACCATCTCTAACCTCGGGCCCGCCGACTTCAAGGCTGCTGCAATGGATAGCGAGGCTGTGTTTGCGGCAAACACTGATCTAAATTCATTAACCCTCCCACAAATACTTTGCCAAGGTTTGTTTTCTGGGCCAGACGCAGCATCTGAAGGAGTGCTAGACAACTGGTCGGGAGCAGTTCATGGAAAACCTTGTGGTTATACGTAATTGGAGCAATGGCGGAGAAGGGGAGCAGGTAAATCAAATGCTCTAAGAAGTAAAGCTGAGAGGTCCTTGAGGGCTCACCTTGATTAAGTAAGGGCTATAAAACCCGAGGTGAGAGTTTGACCTTTCATGTGCTCCATGCTGTTCCTGTTTGGATCCAGCAGCTCTACATTGGCTCGGTGTCTATATACAGCAAACAAAGATGGATTGGAGAGAGAACCTGGCAGTGTTGGAATTGAACTGAAATGAAAATGACTAATGCTAAGAAATCGGTACATATATATTTTTTATTATTAGTTTGATTTCTTTTGGTGCTGTGAAAGTGTACAGAGACAAACAAGACAGTTAACTGGCTGTGGGGCCAACGTTAGCCGTTGTTTAGCTCCATCTGTGATGAGAGCACTCCCTGTGTTACTGTGTGACTCTGTACATTACCATGTGATTTGAATCATGACGAAGGATACCGTACAGAGTGCTGAGGTCAATGGACTACCCATTGGTGTGAGTTTTGACAGTCTGGTCATTTGTCATCACAACAACTGGACCTATGAAAGAGAGATAGCTTGCCTACTTGGGCTTGTTGAAAAGAGGAAACGGCAACCTAGAGGCCTGAAGCTTAAAGATGTTGTTTCCACAAATATTAGGGATGTCCTGAACATGTTATTTTAGGCCCCGATTCAGAGAGCGTGTGTGTGTGTGTGTGTGTGTGTGTGTGTGTGTGTGACATTGTACGTTTAATAACACAAGACAACAACAACTTTACTGATTATTTCTTCCCTGCTCAGATCGCCAACAGCTGTCTGCTCTGAACGCATCCACCGCCACTCTCTCTCTGTCGCTCGACCACACACCCGGCCAATAGCCCCCTGGACCTCATACTTCCATCGCCCTTGATCAGAGCTCTTTTACTATTGGGTATCTGCCAATACTGAGTCCAATCCGATACTTATGTTTACTTAACTGTTAATTAACTAACTATAAGACAAATTGCAATATCAGCTGTAGCCTACTAAAGCTGACACACCTTATTTTCTAATGAGCTATGCATTCCAAATGCTGGAGTTCCTTTTTGGAAATTGTGAAATTTATAAGCGTATATTATGAATCCGATTTGAATTAAGCTAATTAACGTGAAGTCGTAACAGCTGATATGACCTTTTTGTCATTTTAACTGGTGAAAGTGGCGGTCAGCACCGGCCAATAGGGAGAAGCTTTTACCTGAAGACTTTGTACTATTACTTATAACTAATGATAATTACCATTGGATTTGGGCACTGGTGAGCACACATTAGCGGTGCACCCAAATAACGTTTCACACACATTGTCACTCACATATAGTGGAATACTTGCACTGTAAACCCAGCTGTCGTAAAGGGAAGCTGCATTCAAACACTAGCAGGCTAAGCTGGACAAAACACAGTAGAGTCAAGGAAAGCGAGGATTGGATTTTAATTGGCTTTTATTTTAGCCAATACCGATTCATTAAAATATGCCCAGATCGGCTCGGGACATCTCTAACAAATATGTCCAAAAACAATCCTCTTTTGAAAAATGGTAAATCATGTAAGGAAAACTATAATGATACTGCAGCTGTTGTGCACAAAGAGGAGAATACGAATTTCAGACTTGAGGTTTTATCAGTTAAGTTAGTACACCATTTTTTTCAAACTGCTGTTGGACACTTTCTCCTGTATGTCTTTAAAGTTGACTATGCAAATCACACGATTCATACATTTTCTCCTAATGGAGCAGATGCATAATGTGTGAAATCAAAAAACATTGTTCCATGCATAAGAAACTGAGATTAAAACTGCATATCTGAGATGGATCCTGAATTCCTGAGTACAAGTGTGAGGTGCAAATAGAGGGAGCGTTGGAGTGAGATACAGATACAGGGAGACAGAGACTGATGGGAGTAGACAAACCAAGCAGAATAAGCATGAGGGTGGCGACATGTGTGGATGACACGGCTGGGGGAGAAAGAAAAGGGAAGATGGAGAGAGACATAGTGAGTAGTGGCATGCGTGGCGTCTAAGCCCGGAGTCACATTATGCCAGCTCACTGTGGCACCACTTGCTCTGCAGCTGGCAATGAAAAGGCCTCATCTCCCGGTCCTCTGGGGATGCTATCTGGGGGAGCTGGAGAAGCGCTGCTCTCCCTTTAAGGCCTGTCAGAGGCTTTGACGGCAGCCGTAAATTTAATCCTCGGACCTGCTGGGATGCAGAGGAGCCGAGCAGCGGGAAAGCCTTTCCTACTTCAAGGACCTTGGCTGGCGCTGGGATAGCCTGCCAAAAAAGCTTTAAACATGATGACAAATTCCTTTTGCGCAGCTGCAAACGGTGGTAAATGATACCTCTGCAAACAAATTTTAGAAATAATTATGCAGACATTTCAAGGAGGGGAGTATCTGAGGTACGTTATTTACTTTGACTGGGGCGCTGGAGACAGAACTGGAGAAATCATCTGTGTGCTTTGCCCTTTTTCTCTCCCTCATTAGATAAACAGTAAATATATTCTTCTACTTATATTGTTTTGCCAGAAGCGGTGTTTTTTTTCTTCTTCTGCCGTGTCACCAAGTCGCTGCTTGAGTGTGTGGCCTGTGGCACTGTGGGAGTCCGTCTAGCTGGAGAGGCATTTTGATATGAGATGATTATGTGGAGAGACAGTCACTGAGATGGCAGACAGGCAGAGGAAACCGATTTTTACAGCCATGCGAAGAGCGGATTGCAATAGCAGCAGCAGCAGGGTGGCCCGAGGCCTGCAGGGAGTGAGGTTTATTACTATGTTTGTATCAGAGTTTCCCCCTCCTCTTAATGTTGGGGCCATGCTAATCGCTTGGTGCTCTGACATCTGGAAGCCTCCCAGTGTAGGGCAAATCGCACAAGTTTTCTACGCCGAGATTTCCAGAATATTTGAAGTGGTCACGCCTAATCTATAGAGATGAAAACCATTAAAACGGAGGAGGGCAGATTTTTTCTCTCCTGCTGTAACATGGTGAGCTTGTCAGAAGTATGTCATGCCATCTTTGTTCAAAGAGAAGTTGCCAGGCCTTTGCCAGACCAGTCCCTCTGATTTTCATCTCCCCTGAAGTTAATGTATTTAATATATGACATACAGGACTCTTTTTTTTTTTTTTTTTTTTTTCATATCACCGTGACTTCCTCAACATTACCTGTGAAATCCTTAAATAACAACTTATTTTTGGATCATATTTGTGTCGGCAGACCAGCGGCATTAGAAAGTGATGTGAATAATATATGTATTTTCTGTTGCATTCTTTATAAGACTTTGGCACTCAGTCCTTCCTTCTGTGCTTTCAATCACTGGGCCCCAGGGGGTTGTGGATACCTGCTCTTTGAGGCACTCAATAGATAGGAGAGAGAGCAGAGAGTCAGGATGTGAGAAAAATCTGCCTCCAAACAAAATGTGTTCCACAGAAAACAGGTGACCATGGGCTGAAAAAAGACATGTATTAGGGTGCATTATGTAAAAGAGCAAATATCCTACTTTTGCCTCAGAGAAAACCAGCTGCAACAAGTCTGGAACAGCATTAGTTACACCAGCTCCTATAGTTAGCAGGTATTCCTACATTTGAACAAGATTTCTCCGATGGAAACAGTGAAATGTGTTGCATAAGGAGAAGGAATGTGCTCAGAGGCGATATTCCTGAGTACTGGAGCCTGCCTTCCTCTTGGTGGGATCAGGAAGCTTCAGGACAGTAGATAAGCAGCCACCCCAGTCTGACAGGGCCAGCAGTCCCCCTCCATCCAGATCACATTTCACCAGCCGGAAACTAACACTGCCCTACAGCAACTCCTAATGCATCATACGGACCATTTTGCAAAAACTGGGTCAAACTGAATACATTCATTCACAATACAACATGTTCCTTATCACTGCACTAATCAGAGATTTGCAATTAATAATTGTATTTGTATAGTTATTTTGTATATAATGTTAATTGAAGTTAATAGGTGTGTTTCCCACATTGCCAAAAAAAAATATTATAATATTATTATTATTATACAACACTTCATATACCCCCCCGCCCCCTAACCACCCAAATTGCACTGTAAACCCAGATCAGCCCAATTCATTTAGGCCTAATTAACAATTGGTTATTTCCCCTCAGTGTGGGAAAAGTAATTGTGAGTATTGAGGAAAGTTTTTTGCTGACCACTGATTGATGTGCCATGCATGTAAGGCCCAACAGGTCTTGGGAGATATTCCACACAGACGTGTTGCTGTCAGACATGGCTGTGGTAAGGCAGGGGGTGCTAAGGGTGCAGCAGCAACCCCATCAACAGCTGGCCGAGATGTCGTCTCACATTGCCAGACCTTCCTCCACAGCGCTGCGGAGGAGGGTCTGGCTGGTCCCCACAGCATTCTGGGATGGGAGAAAAATGTGCTGTGGTTTTTAAAGCGATCACAATCAAGGAACTTGTTTTAGTGGAACGTGTGTACGTTCAAAAGTTGTTTTAGTCGTGCAACAGAAAACTCAGATTGGACAGATAGTCTAGCTAGCTGTCTGGATTTACCCTGCAGAGATCTGAGGAGCAGTTAACCATAGTCCTCAGAAATCCACCAGAGTTTAGAATTCCAACACAAAGAAAGCAGAAGGTAACGGACATTCTGTGGAATTTCTGGTGGCACTGGAGCTGAAAATAAAGTGGAACGTCATGGATATAGACTAGCTGAGATGTAATTTTTATTGTATTATTATTTTCTGTCATGTTAGACCCCGCCTCTTCCCATACATACTCCTTCATACACATACATGCATGTTTCTGCATGCACAATGCACTTATATGCTTAGATGTTGCTCTCTCCATGGCCCTTCACAAGGCCAATATTGCCGCTGCATCTGTTGCACTACTTACAAATGTACAGTGTTTCAAGTGAAAGAATGTTGCCAAGTCAACAGCAGGCAGGAAAAAGGAGCTTCCACACAGTTTTTCTCTTCGCGGTTCTTTTCAGTCAAAACGAGGATGTTACCTTTACCTGCAAACTAGTGTGACTAATCCTGAAAAACTGTATGGATTGTATGTTCTGACTTCCTAAACCTGCAACGGCCGTTGGCTCTCTGACAGTAGTTTATTTGGTCGGAGGGACTAGGTAGACCTGTTTCATCAAATAATATTTTTTGAGACAAAAATCTAAATTTTCAGAGGTTAATATTATATATTTGAACCAGCTCTTTTAATTCCAGGTGCACTAAAATGTAAGTTATTTACAAACTGGCTATGGCATGTTAAAATTAATATTTAGGTCATAAAGTCAGTTGTTCCAAATGGTTAGATTCTTTTTCCTCTTCCACTTCAGTAGACACACAGAAGTCACATCCTCTGGGAAGCAGAGTACAGTAATGTCAGAGTTAACATGTCTAACAGTCTTTACATGCTGAGACAAAGCCTGTATGTAATCTCACAGGGACCTGACATCTGTTCATCTCACATGCTCGATGCAGTGGATAGAGAAAGGTGGTTAAATCCACCTAAGATATTGCACATTAGGTATACACACGTTTCTCTGTGCTTTGTGTTTACATTCAACCAGAAAGTCTTAAGTCGATTATATCTCTCTCCTCTGCTGTAGGAGAGAGATATGGGGCAAAAGAGAGTAAAAGGTTATACCTAGTTCACACTACACGACTTTAGCCCTGATTGAAGTTTTTGGAGCTCCCTGACTAAAGGCTACCCGGGAAATAGTTCTCACGAGAGCACAATTTGAATTTGCTCAGCGAGTCACTCTGGCATCGAGTAATGATGCTCATTAACTATGCCCTTGTAGCCAGGTTGCACCAATCACATCGGTGTATCTGAAATAGTCGGGCCAGAGGCGAGCTAAACAGATGACAACAGTTTAATCTACCAGTTAGCTCAGCTGGTAGCCAAGCGTATGGGGCTCTGGATACGCCACCCTGTGTATTGTTGTGATTGGTCGTAGTCTTATCCTATTGCGTGCAGTGAGATTTTCAAATGGATGCTTGGTGCCGCTCCTCCAGTTGGGCGATTTTCATTACTCAATGCCAGACCCTTAATCCTTTAAGATTTGGCACTCGCTAATTGGCACCTGCTAATTTGCGCAAAAGCGCTGCTCGCAATTTTGAAGAGATTGTTATTGCACATTAGAAATTCATATTCATAGCTTCAAAACCTTTCAAAATAATATAGAGTCCATGTCTAGGTCATGATTTCACAAAACAATACAGGTACAAGCTTTTGTATTAAAACAGTTAATTTAGTTTTATTGTTATACTGTCTGTTATTACTTTTATGCCTGAAAATATTTTGTCTTCATTTCCAAGTAAAGTTTACATTCCGTTTTGGCATCCCCATGCATTTGAGTCCCACTTTTTTTTTTCACCCTGAAGAGTCAATAGCAATTGATCAGAACATACCTGGGCTTCCCTGCGCTGCCCTGATACTTCAAACAGCAGCAACCATAGTTTGAAAAGGTGTTACTTTTTATTCCTCCTGCATCAAACACATCCTCGATCAAACGTCAAACTCTTCAAACAAGGTGTCATCTGTAGCTGTCCAGTTGGGTTTGATGTGAGGAGGTGTAATGATACAAAGGATGTGCTGAAATTATACGTGGTTGAACCCGCTTGCCGGCCACCTTCTCTGATATCTCTAACCCTCAGTACAATATCTAGTAGAAAACCAAAATGAAAACTGTGTACACCTGTGAACAGTGTACACCGCCCTGCTCTGTCTTTTCATTCATGACTAATTTTTATTTCTATTCCACCCCAAAGCTGCCTGCCAATGCCATAGTTAGGAATCAATACTTTAGATAGTTTAGCATTCACAGATTGGTATTTGGCTGGCCATATGAAGGAGACCACTAAGTGAAGGAAACCACTAATACAGCATGGTCACAAATCAAAACCAACTCTCTAATGGCATACCTGTTTACACAGGAAATCAATCCATTTGAACTATGTACAATTTGCTACACCACTTTACTTGTGGGCTGCTGTTATTTTTTTTTAAACAAAAATGGACACAAGCTTCTCTGGTTTCACTGCGGGGCCCAACAGTGGAAGCCGACAGCATCACGCAGGTCCGAGAGGCAGAAATCCAGCTTGCGTCCAAATTGCTGCAGGTCTCCCCGAGGAGAGGAGCGGTGTTGATTTTGGCACTCGCTTCCAGTCCCTACCAACAAATCCTGCCTTTTTTTCCAGACATGTTGGCTCAGGAACTCACTGGAGAACTGGGGAAGAAGAAGAAGAAGGGAAAAAAGAGAGAGGGTGAAAAAAAAAACAGCCCCAGGGCTGGAGGAAGATATTGTATGCATGTGCACTCAAGCACAAGGTTTGTGGCCAGCTGCTTAAGGATTTTTCTGGGGAGTCAAGATTATCCACAGAGTCAATAGAGTGAGAGTCTTGTCTGCTTATGCCAGTGCAACTCAATTCTACTGGGGTAACAGAGAGACACTGTCAGCTCGTTTTTTTTTTTTTTTGTTTTTTTATCCTCAGACCTAGCCGGTAAGAGAGCAGCTCTGTGTTATAACCATTCATACCAAAGATCTGTGAGTAGAGTGGTTCGCACAGGCTTCCAATGAGTTGTACAAGTGCATTTTAAATCCAGCACACCTTGATAAAACCGTACAGGGGATTTGACGTTCCTGGTCTGCAGAAATGTATGACAGGCTTCACATCTTTCGTAAGAATCCTGTCAAAAACTGACTGTTCAGCTCATGATCACTCTCATACCTCATTTTCTTTAACTTCACTCAAAGAACAATTATGTCTTATGGGATGTTGTTATCTTTATACCTTACTTTGAAGCTGTCATTTGAGTTATTAAAGTGGGAGTGAGGCGCGCACACTGTTAGCGCGAGCGTTGATCAGGAACAACATCCCCTCCTCCTGTGGGTTGAATGGAGCGGGATAAGAGCTGTTGCCGAGGTCACAGCTTTGCATTTGCACAGCCACGGTTGTCAAAGGCTCAAAGGGCTCAAGCCCTTGAAACACCTTCTGGCTAGCTCCTCCATTCTCCATATGGTGCCACTGCTGAAGGAAAAAGAGTCAGAGAGGAAGAGAGAGAGAGAGAGAGAGGAGAGAGAGAGAGAGAGAGAGAGAGAGAGAAAGCGGCTGGGTGGATATGAGAGGGACAAGGGCAACAAGAAGGGAGTCTGCATTTCACTGATACCAAACCCTAGCACACAGTCACAGTCTGAATAATTGTGAGGGACAGGCACCTCTGAGCCAGAATGTAGGCCAGAATAATACCCCTCCTCGGGGCTTTCTCTGGCAGCCCTGTGCTGAGGCCCTGGCGGTAGTGCCATGCAAAGCCAGTTAGCAAAGCCAGTTAGCTACCTACAGTAGTTATAAACCTCAGTTCATTTCGAAACTTTAACCCAGAGCTCCACCTTTTTCCAAAAAGGAAAGACACATTCCAAATGTCTCAATTGAAGCCTAGCTGGCTGAATAGCCTTTTTGGGGTGCTGCATTGTGGTTGGACAGCCTTTTCAGGCAGCTTTTTAAGGGTTTTGTCAGACAGGAATTTAGATTGGAGTCTTACATGGCCTTTCCCAGGGGTCACTGGTTGGATCTGCTGGAGCTTTTGTTGGCACACCTGGGTGAGGACGCCTTGACAGGGCTACAAGCTCTCATTTCAGGTTTTGTAAGGGGTTCGATGGAGGCTGCGTCTCCCCCTCCCCCCCCAACCCCCATTACAGGGCAGAGAATGGGAAGAATAGCAAAGCCTTAAAGCTTCAGCTTCAGCAGGTGATTGTATCGCACTTCTCAAGAATTTACTGCATTTTAAGCAAAAACAAAAAATCGATATCAAAGAAACAACGGTTTAATTAAAGCATTATGAATTTGATTAATCTAAGTAAAAGATGAAAGCTTGTGCGTGAAATCAGCTTTTGCTCATTATCTTTTTTTGACTGAGTGAGTACTGTACATGGCTTTTACTTGGAAACTTAGAAATTGTTCTGCCATTTACAGCCATCAGTGATTAATGCATACAAGGTTACAAATAGGGGTGCAACGGATCACAAAACGTACGGTTTGGATCGGATCACGGTTTTGAGTCATGGATCGGATACATTTTCGGATCAGCACAAGAAAGGGGGGACAATGTATATTTTTAAAAATGCTTTCCATGTAATACTTAAAGAACTGTCATAAAACACTGCGCAATCAAGCTGTGGAGCGGAGTTCGAAAACAAAAGACTTTCACCCCAGAAATGTGTGTTCCTTGTTCCTAACCCTAACCATAATCCAAACCACAATCTTTTTCCTAAACTTAACTAGTTGTTTTGGTGCCTAAACCTAACTTTTGTCGCCGCATAACGCTAAATTTTTGTCGCCTGAATTTAACTGTAATCCCGCCGAACCGCCCTGCAGCTCACAGTGCCCTATTCTCGGGTAACTCAACTAACTGCCGCTGATATGAGCTCTGTAGCCGGCGTCACGGCTTTTCGAGTTCTTCCGCTCCTTCTGTAGCCATGACCGTCTCTATCAACTACTTTTAATATGCTCCGTTCACGTGAACATACAAAGGATTTTAACATGTGGCGTTCACGTGAAGAGAAAACTGTCTTGCTTGTATCTTTTCACGGCAACCCTCCTCAGAGATTCATCAATCTACTTTAGGTAACAGAGTAAAAATGTATTTCACACTATTATTATGGTTAAACTTTGCAGAAGGTGACAGTTGAGCTCCAGCAAGTAACAAGAAAACTTCTCTTCAGATTTCAATTCTTTAAATATCACTGCTTTATTGTAAATTTGTTTGAGTGCAGGTACCAAAATATCGGTAATAAGTAATTAAAACAAAATTTCCTTCTAAATATCTGTCTGAAAGCAACTTGAAAAAGATTGGTATGAAGTTTTTAGATTTTTTTTTTTATTGATTCATGACACACTGTTTTTTTTTTTTTTTGCATTAGACTATTTGTTGGATTAATGGATAACTGGACTACTCACAGTGGACTTCTTGTTTGGGGATTTTGGTTTTAAATTAATTAATGAAACCTTCACACAGAATAATGAAGTTCCCCAGATACAATAGTGCAAGGTCAAGACTGTAAAAGGTATTATTTATTTATTTAGTGAAACTTAATGTTTGGATACCAAATTCCACTTTCCTCATCAAACAAATATTAGGAAGAGGATGAATAAATGAAACTTTTTAGAGCCCCTATGTTTGGCCTCTGGAATTTCTGCTTCTGAACGGCTCATCCACACCACTTCACATCCGACCCTGCGCCTCCTTGGGTCCTGAGCAATACACCTGACGTGACAGAGTTGCGTCCCCTAGCAATGCTAGAGTTTAAGCATTATTTGCTCACAGTTAGCTATTTGGGACAAACAAAAGTGTTCAAAGTTGCATCGCTGATGCTTGAAATGTTTGAGTTTGAGTTTTCTTTCTTCATCTGTTCTTGAATGTACTGTTGCAAGCGACAGAGAGCGAGTTGTGACAGTAATAGGGCTCCCTCCCAATAAACTAAAACTAAAATCTAAAATTAGTAGATTTGTGTAATTCTAGGCTAATTCACTATCAAAGTCATGGCATTGCTGTGATTTCTGTGGATTACATTTACAGTCAATGTGAAATCATAGTAATGAATGCAAATCATTGGATTTCCAAATAATAAAGCTTAAGCTAATGAGTTTTAAAAGACACCAATGGAGCTATGTTTGCGGAAAATACATTATATTGTATGCACAAATGTAAATCTACAGTAGTGGACATTAAGAAAGACAAGAAAAATATGAAAAGTCATATCTCCTGCTCACATGTCAGCAGTCACTTATCAACTGTGCCTCTTGGCACAATTTGGTATAGTTTGTTTCTTTTGTCCATAAACGGATATCTGCAGTGGGTAAAAACTACAAATTTACTGTATGTTCCATATCTAATCTTAGCTATCTGACACCAAACTCAGTGCAGATGTTACCTGCACAAACAAACACAGCTGAGTGAGAAAGACTGTTCTTAACCACTAAGTGTTGTATCCCTCAAAAGGAAATCTGGGAAATCTGAAAATAGCCCCGAGGCTCCCAGTGTTATTGTAGGGCTCGAGGTGGATGATGCAGAAACCATTGGGAAGCCACAGTGGGATGGTATTGGACCAGGCTTTGTTTGGATAAATACGTTCCGAGATTACTTGGTTTGCCAAAGTACAGCCACTTGTTTTCGCTTGTTCAAACACTGGGGCTGTTTTTTTTTTAAGCTGCACAGGGATGAAAAAAAGGGTAGAAAACCAAACTAGGCTTCCACATGTTGAAAACGTCCATCTTGAAGAGTGATACACTGCCTAGAGTCGTGGCATTTTCAATGTCTGAGAATGGACAGTTACAAAAACAAAAGACCAATTTAAAAAAAAAAAAACGTAAAGCAACCAAAATACACCACTTCTATGATCCTTTTATGGTGTACAATTTGTGACAGCTTTATGGAGCTTGTGCTCAAAAGAGAGAGTTGACACAAGTTTGGTGCATACCTCAGCTAAACAATTTGTGGCGACAACCTCTCAATATGGTCTGCTTTTTGAATTAGGGAATTATTATGAAAAAGTAGCTGCGGGCTTCCGACAGAAGCAGACTGACGGGGCTTTCAAAGAACTCACCCCCATCGCCTCTCTCCGAGCGCTGTGATCATAAAGGAGACTTTCTGGGGCTTTTCATAAAGACAGAGTTCAGCGGGGTCAGCTCCAGAACTTCACGTCCATATCACTCTAGCTTTCTGAACACCTGGCACCTGCTTTCCTTTTCTCAGAGCGGAAGCCAGGTCTGAAAGGGAGATAAAGTGCTGATTGTCCCTTTCCTGCTTTCTTTTTACGACGGAAGTCGGGGGCATTGAAGTGAAACCACTTGCCTTTCAAGATGCCTCCCTGGATAGTCTTTACTGCTGGGGAGTCTCCCCACTAGTCTCCACTGATTAATCAAAGTGCTCCATCATCAAACATTGATGCTCACACGATTTTGCCGGCGCCTCAGCCGAGCATGTAACGCCTAGATATCATCATGCCCTCACAATGGTAATTGAAGGGCAATTGCGCATGCCATTTAAAATATGGGATCTACCGCAACCAATATGCAAGACATAAAGAAACGTGCTGCCTATGTTCCAGATGTTTATGTTCGGCAGCCAGCCACACATCCAAAAAAAAAAAAAAAAAGCCTCCTAGACCCACATCTAAGATGTGATGAAATGCATAATGAATAAGCCTGTATGGGACCCTCCTGCTTGTTCAGTAGAGGACTTGAACTCCTTTGATTAGCTGGGGTCTTTTTTCACCTTGCACCGCAGCTGAGTTCTCGCGTTATCACTCCAGAATCGCTGGATCACATACAGTATGATGAATGTCCATTTTGTCAGGCTCCAACCTAATGCGTTTGTGTCTGAACTAACACACACCAATCAGCGTCCTGTGTCGGAGCTCCAGGCGTGGTTTAGGTGTGTGTGACGGCCACTCAAAACAACAATGTCGGATGTGACAGATGGTTCATCCAATCACCTGCCGGGTATTGTGCCTGCCCTTTTCCAAGCAGTTTCCAATGACGGCTTATCAGATGGTTTGTTGTTAAAAAACCACCTGGCGCGTAAAGTTAGGGTCTTTTTGGGAACTTTTCTGAGTGAAGACCTGTGTCACTTAAATTGGCCACCCTAATTAGTGTGAGTGGTTGTCGTTCTATTGTCTATAGTGCTGTGATGACTTGTCCAGGATGTACCCCTCTCTTGCTTAGTGTGAGGCAAAGACCCCCATGGCTCTGGTGCAGGATTATTGGTCATAGATCATTGACGGACGGATGGATGGATGGATGAAAGCAACAAAAAAAGAAAAACAACACATGAAATTTGATGTGATTTATACCAAATTCATGCAGTTTTGAATGTAATAAATCAGATCTGTGGCCAGGCAGCTACAGTCTGAATTTAAAATAAACTAGAGGTAGGGCTAGGCAATATGGCCTAAAATTAATCTTTTTCTTTTTTTTAGCCGGACGATTCATGCTTTTATTCTGGTTTTTCTCTGCAAAATACAGGGACACTAAAACATAATTGAATTTTTTTTCCCACATCAAGAATACTGGTTATCCCACGCAGTTATGGACTGTCAGTACCAGATGCTTCAACTAAGCACAGATATCCAGTTTAATAATTAATAAGCACAGATAGAGCAGAAAAGTCAGCACACTCATTTATCTGCTCCTGCTGTTTGTCTCTTGACATCAGCTATCAGATATCTACATACCAGTCCAGTTGAATTCCACGGCTTCACCTCTTGTAAACACAGATTAAGCATCATCACCAAACTCAAAGTGAGAGCTACAATCAGTCTTTTCAGGTAAAGGGGCCAGCTATTACCTGAGTCAGTCCTGTAAATTGCAACGTGAATAGGTGCAACTCGTGCACACCTGTTGCCAGTGTTGGGTGTAACGCGTTACAGAGTAACGGGACGTGACAGAGGCTGGTAGCAGAGTAATCATGGCAAGTGAGAAGCAGCCAAAGCTAACTTCTGAGAGCTTTTTAAGCTTTGTAGCTTTTTGCTGGACAAAGCTGACAACCTCACGGTGGTGATGGCCTCATACATGCAAACTGCTGTGGACTTGTGTCGGTTGCACGGACACGCAAGGATTTCCAAGAAACAATCTGCACGTGTCTGACCGGTGCGACCGGTACAAGTCGATACAGACATTACATAGTATACACTAACACCGTGTAACGCCGATGAGCTGCTGATGTGCAACTCGTTCATAATGAATCAGCCGTGAGTTGAGAATCCAGTCTGCAGTGTAGTTCAGACACTTCACTGATAAACCATATATTGGCTTTATGGTCAAAGATAGTTTTTGTATAATTAACTTCAGTCTCTGCCAGAGACGCCTGCTTTTAAAAGTAACGTTAAAGTAACGAGTAAAGTAAAAAGTAACTTTCCATATTGGGTAACTAAGTAAAGTAACGGATTACTTTTTTAAGAAGTAACAAGTAACGAGCAAACACTGCCTACTGCAGACTTTTGGCGTTTTTCCATTACATGGTACCTGCTCGACATGCCTCGACTCTACGTTACTAGCTAACAGGTCCTGTTTTTAGTATCACCTCCGTCGAGGTTCCAAGTGAGCTGAGGAGATACCAAAAGGTGATGCGAAAACCTGCAGGCTACTGATTGGTCGGAGAGAATCGTCACTAATCACTACGTCATCATTGCTAGCGACAGACGGGGGTGTCCTGAACAAACCCGCCATTTTTAAATAGTTTAGCCAACGGTGGGCTTTTCTGCTGCCTCCAGCTTCTTTTGGAACAAAATTTGTCTTCTGTCTGTAGCGAACAGCCACATGCCGAGAATCAACAACCACGCACTTTCGACGTTCTGTGTGTGTGTCGCGTTAGGTCACGGCAGATTCCTGCGGCGTCGCTATGACGACCAGCCACGCTCATCTCAGGCATGAGGCGGTACTAAATCTGCAATGGAAAATGGAGGACGGGGCACCATAGCCGAGTCGAGTAGAGTTGGTACTAGCAGTGGGTAAGCGCCATTTGTGGCTCAACATAGGTACTATTTAGAGTGTAATGAGGGGTGGGAAAAATAACAAGCTTTGGCTTTGTCCCGCTGCTTTTGGGACATATTGAACATATTGTCTGTAACACTTTATATATATTGTTTTTCCTTTTGGTGTGTTGCTACACACTCATTGTGTTTTTCTATTTTATTTTATTATTTTTTGTTTGAAAAAAAAAGAAAAGAAAGAAAGAATAGGTAGTGTGCAGTATCACCTAAATAACTTTGAAAGTAGTCTTTTGTGCACTTTGTAATATCTAATTTGATGATGTAGACATTTTACACATTGTGCAAAAAACAAAAAAGTTGGATTACCTAATTCGTAGTCCATATCCACAACGTTCCACTTCCGGAATTGCTCTCCGGTGCTGCAGGAAATTCCGCCGGATGCATGTCTTTTCGCTGATGTGCGTTACCTTCCGATTTCTGAGGACGGTTAACTGCTCCTCAAATCTCTGCAGGGTAAATCCAGACAATCTCAGTTTTCTGTTGCACGACTAAAACAACTTTTGAACGTACACACGTTCCACCACAACAAGTTCCTTCCCGAGGCTATTTTGCAGAGACACCGTGCAGAGCCTAACACCATACCATGACGACTGTGAATGGTTTAAAGAAAACCACGTTTTTCTCCCATCCTGGAATGCTGTGTGGATTAGCCAGACCCTCCTCTGCAGCACTGTGGAGGAAGGTCTGCCAAGCAAGAATACCTAATTCAATATCGCCCTAGCTCAAACTAGCGTTGATATTGTACCTGACCAGTGTCCAAAATTAGTCCAGAAAGTGGTCATATGTACTGTATACAGCAGCCACATCTCAGGCTGCATAAACAATAAACTGTATTTGTGAAAAGCAGCTTTGAGGCCCGCAGTGTGCCGTTCACTCTGTCTTTAACATCTCCCTGAAGGTGGAGATTTCCAGCTTGATCCAGAGCCCTCGCTGGTGGCTGTTTTGGTGTTATGGTTGAGTACAATGACAGTAGAACATTGGTTTTGGGCCCTAAAAATAACTTGTCTGTGGTAGGTACTTGGAGACGTGTTCCTGTAATTTAGCTGGGAGATCTCCATGTTATGCTCCGCAGTGCTGTTTAGAAAGCAAAGTGTGTGGCCGTGGTGTTGTGTCTCACCTAACCAGCACTACCCTGATGAAACCCAAGCAGGAAAAAAACTCTTCATACTCTCCACTCAGGAAAAAAAAAAAAGAGAGCCGTTTTGGGAAAAAGAAATGAGAGAAACGTTGGCCTCCAGTTAAAACACCCCAATTTCAATTGATATTTACCCAAATGCTGACACCTATAAACCGCTGACATAATGTTCTGCTTCATTTCCTGTTTTTGCATTGCGTCTTAAAAATGCTGACACTGTCTCTACAGTGTGAGTCACCTGAGGAAGCCTCTGCTTTTGCACTTGATAAAATATTCACATTGTCTTATGCGGAGCCTCCTTTACATTTGACTTTGCTTACACAGTGTGCACGTGTCTTTTAAGTTGAAATGTCTTTTTAGCATGTTAAACACCAGGGCACCACCATCAACACTTGATGATTCATCATGACTCCGCTGACAGCTTTAAATTTGGGAATCTGTTGAAAGACATGATGTTTTTGGAACGCCTTCTCATGCTTTGAAATGAGTGGAAGCACTGGACTGGGAGGACTGGACAAATTGAGGACAGCTGAATGAACACTGTCCTCCCCCGTCCGTCCTCTTTTTTTTCCGTAAGTTAGTGAGATAATTGAATTGTGGCATGTGGCTGCTGCAACCTATGCTGCTCTACTGTAAGAGGGTGTAGAGCTGGGTGGTAAAGATGTCAGGTGCAAGCTTTGTGAAATTTAAAGAGGAAATGCAACCAGGTTCAACACTGTGGAGGAAAGAAGCCAAAAAAAAAACAGGGGAAAGAAAAGAAAACACCCCTATGAATTGTATGAGCTCCCCTGTAGCTGAATTATAGATCTGCTTTGGTGTGTTTGCCTGGATGATTGACAGAAGGGTTAGGCACATCTTCAGACCCCACGCCCCTGCCATGAAAGTGAAATGAAATCTCAAAATGTACGGCAACAGCTCTGCAACTTTCAGCATCTCTGTTTCTGACTCAATGCCAGTGATAGGCAATGACATCTCCTTATTTGACCATAGTGGCTTCATGCAGTAAGAATCTTATTTTCTTATGAACCGTAGCGTGGGAAAAGGTCCTGACTGTACTCCTTGCCTGTGCATAATTGTCATTCACTGCATTTTTGCATGTTTTCCTGTGCTATACTTACAGTATAATCCACTCTTATATCTACCTGGGGCTAAGTACATTCAGACTTGCCATGATGCATTTCGGTGTTGTTGTTTTTTGACAGTGAAGCCAGTGAGTTTTCTTATCAACCTCTTGTCAGACATATTTAAAAACGTGTGATTTGAAGAACCCTTTTTCTGTAAAGAAAATGACTGTGGTCCTCATAGTAGTATATATCAACGACCTTCCACTTCCGGGATTGCTCCATTGCCGCCTGAAATTTCGCCGTATGTCCTTCTTTTCGGCCAGATGTCTCTGAGGACTATGGTTAACTGTTCCTCAGATCTCTGCAGGGTAAATCCAGACAGCAACAACAAAACAAGTTCCTTCCCGAGGCTATTTTGCAGAGGCAGCACGGCTCTGTGCGGCGTATAGCGCCGGCCATTTTGATTGTGATTGGTTTAAAGAAATGCCAATAAACCAGAGCACGTTTCTCTCCCATCCTGTAATACTGTGTACTAGCCAGACCTTCCTCCGTAGCGCTGTGGAGGACAGTCGGGAAAAATAAAATCAATCAAAACAAAATAAATCGACTGGAGTTTAAAATTCCAACACAAAGATCTGTATTTTCTACAAGTTATTTTCAATATAATCAATAAAAAAGATTGCATAAAAATGTATTGATTTCAATGGCTTTTCTGAAAACTTTTGCTTAAAAAAACAGACAAATCCCATGCACACCATTGGTAAATTATGCTGTCGTTTAACATAGAAATTATTATCTTTATCTTTATTATATCATATCCAATTTTTAGTTAGTAGGATGAATCCTGTGTCTTGGCTTCTATGCTCTAAGTTTCTTAGTTGCTTAATATTCTGATGTATGGAACCTCTGAGTATTCCTCATTAGAGTTCAGTCAATCCAAGTTCCTGGCTTCCTCCCTCACTCAGCGCATCACACTTCAGAAGGGCGTACAGTATTCTAATTTAGTCCAATCTTTATAAATCAGCAAAATCATTCTTCTTCTTAATGGAGAGAAAATGTGCATGGCATGTCAACTAGTGGTTAACCTCGCAGAAGTTTCCCAGTGTAATCTTGGAGGAGCATCTGAGGTTTTTAATAGGAAAAGCCAATTAAAAGTCAGTTAACATCTCCGAATCCCACCATATACCTTTTTGCTTTAAAAAAAAAACACCTGAATACCCGCACTGTTCCCAGCAGTATCCGAGAGACCCATGACTGCACTTAATCCGCAAATTATATAACACACGGGCCATTTCCCTATGTAATTCCACAGGAAACAAAAGGACAGTTATTTAAAGGGAGCAGTTATTCTGCACAGCGCAGGCAGGGGCACGGTGACTTCCGAAGAACAGCCTCCCCTCTCTCTCAGCACCATGAAATAAAAATTTTACATTCGCTTAGCGGTACCGTGGTGCTCGTTGGTAGACAGCTGTATTTTTAATGAGAGCGGGGAGATTTAATTACCTCTGTTTTAGTGGGCTAGGCTTCTGCGGTGCAATGACAAGGGATATACAGTGCAGGGAGGAGGTGGCAGTTGATTTCTCTCTCTGCTTGCATCCCAGCAGTCGCCGAGCCGAGTTAGCTGGCACGGGGGCTGCAATTAATCCAAATTTATTCCACTACCGTATAAGGCTGATCTGAAGGAAACAGTGGAAATAGTCAAGGTGGTGAGTCTCCAAAAGAGAAGGAGGAAAACAAATAAATACACCTTGCAAAAAAAAACGTTGCTGACATGTACCACTCATATTCTAATGTGATTATTAATGTTGCGAATTTTCCCCCCATGGCCTTGTTTTTATCACATCAGCAAACTTCTTCAAGGCCACATCTGACATCTTCATGCATATTTTCAGTTGCACAATCCAAGCCTCTACAGGGGTGACAACAGAGTATCTGATGCAGTTATCAGCCCAACAACACTTCAACACACGCCAGATAAACTACTTCTTCTTCTTCTTCTGCACATTCGTGGCTCTTTGAACTCATGTGTAGCGTCAGTACAGACTTAATGTGCACTCTGTATTCCAATCAGTGAGCAGCAGTCTTGTATTTTCAGCGCTCAGTCACACACACCATCAAAAAAGCTCAATTGGATAGACTGAGAGATTATCAGCGTCTTCATTTCAGCATGAGATGAATCAATTGGCAGAAGAATCAATTTAAGTGGTACTGTATCTGATATCTCTACCCGCCCACCCCTACACACACACACGCACGCACATGCAGGCACGCACACACACACACACACACACACACGCTGTGGCATGAATTTGTATTTAATCATCACGGGGAATAATGAACAACAGTGGAGTTTCTGAGAGCTGGTTTGGAGACTAATTCTATCTGAGAGGAGATAAAGTGGGTTGTTTTGACCATCATGCCAAATTGAATATTCACAAAGATATAATTCAAATACCGATGATAATGATAATGAGTCCAGGTCAAGGCAGATGGATGTTTTCTCTGGCTTGAGGCACAAATAGAAGGTCTTATTCAAAATGCATAACAAATCTCACTGTAATAATGCGTACCCTGATTAGCAGTTGAAAAAATAAACCAAGTACATCCAAGTACATAATGAATAAAGGAATGTTCTATAGTTGTTGCCATTCCAATATTAATGGTGTTTTTCTAATGATATACATATCATTTACCTTTTTTACATTATGTTTCTCAATATATAAAGGCCTTTATAAAGTATAAAGCAAGAAGTTGCTTATTTATATCCAGCAGTCACGGAGCAACATTCAGTCTCTTTCTAGCCCTTGTTTGGTCAACTTGAGGGAAATATCCAACTCTTTAGCTGGTAAATGCTCTACTCCAGCAAGCTAGTGGCTAACAAAGCAAGGTGACTAGTTAGCTGCTAGTCTGGCTCAACTGATGTACATTGCTGGGATAATGCATGATATGTCCCTTCCCATCCACTGTCTCTGCTATCTTGGGGCTTAGCGCTGCCCAGGACGGTTGTGATTGGTTTGCTATCTGCCTTTTTTCAGAAAAAAAATACAATTAGAATAACAACTCTTTGAAAACAAATGGAAAATAAAAAAAAAGCTGGGTCACATCTTTTTACTTCTATCACTTTTTTTTTGGTAGCAGTGATGGGCGCAGTTGTGTCTCTTTACAACTTCATCACATTTATGACTTTGTCCTCCCCAAGGCGACACTGTTTTGATTCGCTTCTGTGGAAAAACCTTATTTTATTACAATTCAACTTGTGCTTAGAGGGAATTATTTTCAACGGACATTATTACTGGAGAGATTTAAATTGGTTGGACTTCAACAGATTTTAAACGGTAATAGATTCAAAAAGAAAAAAAAAAAATCTAAAAAGATGAACGGTAATTACAAGATAATAGAAACCCTGGGAGGAACACATCCGACTCTCGACTCAACGTCCTCTCTGTGACTTCTAAGATGTCACACTTCTGGTAAAGATGGTAAAAATGTTGCTTGTGAACATTATCGAGGAATGACATTTCCTCAAAAACCTATATGGCAAATCATTCCAGTTCCAGGGAAATTCATGTGTGGTCATACATAATAAAACTAAGTATGATCCAAATTGATGGACGTTAACAACAATACACGGCTGCCAGAGGATACTGCCGGTATAGAATTCTCGATACTCAATTATTTTAATCCAGAAGTTCATTATTTATTGATTTGCTGGGTCTGGTGGTTTATAATTTAGGCCCCAGAAAGTGAAAATTCAGCTGTGGAGCAATTAAGGGGATGTTCAGCTACGGAGCCCAAAATTCACCTCCAGCTAATGTTTATAATATTCAAAAACCGCCATGGATTCCACTCCTCTGTATCATTATGAGTCCTCACTGCACTACAAGTTTGAGTCAAACATAAGAATAGTTGGAGGCAATGTGTTCCTTGGGGTTTAGTGGAAATTAAAGTTTTAGAAATTGGTTCATGCCAATCAATGTGGTGAATAAGGGGGAGGGAGAGGCAGGAAAAAGGGAGAGATGCAGGAAGAGAAAATAATGAGGCCAATGGTGCAGGAAGGATAAACCTCCATGATGACTGGAGTGACAGTGACTGAGTGGAAGAGGAGGGGAGACCGCCAGGGAAACTCAAACTCGTTGAGTTCATCTTAAGCTCAACGTACCCAAACTCCTCTGCAGCACTTGTCTCCTTACAAACTGCCAATCCACCCAAAGTGTCTCCTCGCTCCATCATCCTTCACCACTCTATCCCTCCCTCCCTTAACACACTCACCGCCACAATATTTTCCTTTCCTCCCGCCTTCCTCTGTTCCTTTCCTCCCCCCCTTTCCTTCACTGTTTGGATTTGGGCAGACTTGAACTTCCCCTCTCTGTCCCCCAACCAAGCTATGAATCACATGGAGGCCAGGGACCCAGTGGCTGCCAGGGCCTCCTGATGACTCCCAGCTCGGCCATAACAAGTGGCTGACAGCTCTATTTACATAAGACCAGCAGGCAGCGCGGAGAACCAGCCCAGTCTGAGTTACACACAAGCACAAACACTGTGCAAAAGGCAGATATGTCATAATAACACTTGTTCTGGGGGTATGAACGAACGCCTGGCTTCGAATAAATACGGGAGATGCACAGTCAGTTGGTTTCATGGCCTTGGGGCGAAGAGCCAAGCATTTGTTTTTGGGAGTTTTCCCACATGAGTGCAGAGGGTGGTGGGACCCAGGGGACTGGGGGCGGGGGGGTCTTTAGACCTCTATATCCGCCCCAGTCATACGTCTCTCATCACTAGATACCACGTAGAGCAGAGTGAAGTATAGCCCTGTTGATTGATGTTTAGCTGTTATATTACGGCTAATGTGCCTCTTTGACCTTTCATGTGGACATGAGCGCTCTAATAATACATCTTTGGCTGCGTTTCAAAATTTGAAAATGATGATTTAATAGCTACTTTAAAAATGCCCAGAACAAAAGGGAAATCTGTATCAAATTGTACCCCCGGCTTCAACTTGAAGTAGCTGTTTATTATTAGGCAGACTCTCCCATTCCATGTGAGGACACTATAGTTCTGCAGGTGTGTTGCTGCTTATTTACCCCGTGGGTAGCTGAGGGGGGAGATGGAGAACGTATACTATCTCTCCCAGACTGACAGCTGGGGAGAATGTGTATGAAATAAACATGGGTCTGATGCAACACTCAGAACCCTGCTCGGCAGTGGCCTTGGAAGCCTCCTGTACCATCCCCCCTCCTCTCTTTCTTCCATTCTTTCTTTCTTTCTGCAGCACATAAACACACATATACACTCTGATGACACACACACACACATTTCCCCAGAGCTGTGGATACAAAGGTGCTCATGGGCCTAATGGGGTCAAACAGACTGTAAATCAATTGTAGACCCTCCTCTCCAGAGCTTACTGCCGAGGAGAGGCTCTGCCACTGCAGTCATTCACTCTGCTCCACACAAGCAACTATAGTATAACACATGAACTGTATCAGAGTTACACTGTGACTGGAATCACTGCGGAAGAATTTCAAAGTACGAATGTTACAATGATGATAAATGTCGCAGAGGGCGCTCTACACTGTTTATCGGTGCTAAAGACAAGTATGATGGATTGAGTTCATGGCTTTTTTTTAAACTCACTGTACTTTCCTGAACTCTTGTGGTACATACATATGCCCAAGCGCCTCCAAATTGTCCAATGTTCCAAATTGCATGCTGCTAGAGCTGATAAACTTCTTTATTATAAGACAGGCATCCTTGCGGTAAAATAAATTCTTCTCACTTCTGTGTGAAGGCTAATAACATAACTGCAAATATTGTGCAATTTCTTCCATTTTTCAATCAGTTTCAATATTGATCAAATACAAGTAATCTTGTAATTTTACTGAATACTAAATTCAAGATTTTTGAATGCAAAATGCAATTAAATATGACCCTCTGCACAAAAATTTAAATTAATTTAATTTAGTGTTTAAGTTTTGTAAAGTTAGTTATTCTTATATTGTGTGTGTGTGTGTGTGTGTGTGTGTGCATGTGTGCGTGTGTGTATATGTACATATATACTATATGCTAACCCAATTTAACCCCAGCACACATATATGCATACACACGTGTTTATAGTAATGTATATGTATTCAAGAACACACCTACATCATAAATCATACTCACAGACATTTTCTTTGGAAACCATACTGTTAAAAATTTGAAGGCACAAAACCATTCATCAACAGGTCTTTGCCTCTGCAGTCTCAAAAAGATGACCAGAAGATGTATAGATTGTGATGCAAGAGGTAAATCTCTCAAGACATATGTTACCTAAAATACATTCAACAACCATCCAAGGCACCACAAGAGACAGTCTTTGTTAAATTTTAAAAAGGCTGATTCTAATTGTCAGTAGCACTTGCTCTCTGAGACAAGATGCATTAATAAATTATACTGTTAGACGCTTAGCATTGTGCTTGTCGGTTATCTTGAAGTCCTGTTGACAGGCTATTCTGCATGTTTTATCAGCAACCTGCAAAGGATTGTTTCCGGAAAGTCAATACTGAGGCAAAATAGAAAGTGTGCTGAAAGAAACTGTTTTTAGGTGTGATAAAAATGCTAGGTCTGATAATACTTGATTGCTGCATGTGTACATTATATATAAGAACGTATTGATAGCGATAAAAATGTGTATACAACAGAGTAAAAAAATGTAAAAAAAAATCAATCATCAAATTTCAACAGCTAATCAATAGGACACATTTTTTATTTTTAATCATGGCCTTGAAACGTTGCTCATTACAAATCAAGTGGTATTGAGCGATTCAATCACCTTATATCCATTAAATTCCTAAAATCAAAGACTAAAAACTCCCCTTTAGATAAACTCATGGCTCAACGCTTCACAAGCATCCAAAACTCTGACTAATGTTCTGAGCAGCGCAGGCCGTTGCTAGGAATAACAGGCCCCGGCCAGTGTGGAGTCTTGGCCTCTTTGTGCCATTATTCCCACAAACGACCGGAAAGAAAAGTCTCTCGCTGGAGTAACAGCTCTCCAGACGGGAGGCTGTCATGCAGACTGTGATGAAGACACAGGAAACTTTTTTTGCCCATGCTGCGAGGAAGAACGAGCACCAACATCCAACTTGAGTGTTCACTGTATGTGTGTGTGTTTTTGTGTGTGATTGGTAGCGAGGGGTTTCTGTAACGATTGATCCATGATGGAAGGTGGCCCTGGCTCCAAAATCCTGTTTTTTTTTTCTTCACAAGCAAACGTTGAGCTTGTTAAAAAAAAAAGCTCTAAAATCTATCACATCCATTCAGACCGAGTCCTGTGGTTTGATTGCTTTACAGAGGCAGTTAATGGTGCTTTTTGCTTTTAGTCGCCTTGGTAGAAATTCTAAATGATTCCGGTTTTATTATATTAGAGTGAGAAGGAGTTTGCCATCTGAAATGTGTGTATGGTTACAGATGTGACCTCAGTTTGTATTATATTCACTTATTAGAGCACTTTAAGTAACAGTCAGAATAAGCGATCTCACTAATTGAGTCAGATCCTAAAACTCAACTGTGGAAGTTTTCCTCAGTTACATCCATAATGTTTACTTCAGTAATTGTTTAATGCCTAAAGTCCTGTAAAATAAGAAAATAGTTTTTACAGATTTTTAGCTTTGCTTTCAACCTTTCTCTGACCTTTTCTCTGACCTGGGGAGAGCATCAATGAGACAATACTCAAAAAAATGCAATGGCTTCTCCTGACGCTGCAATACAGTTACCAAATATCCACTGTACAATAATTAAAACAGCCAATCAGAGCTAAGGGGAGTCTTTAACGCGATGTAAATTACTATATAAACACACATTTGTAAAGGATGTGACTAAGAATGGCATCAAAAAAGAGTAAATGGAAGAAACCAAGGAGGAAAAAGAAGCTAAAAAGAGATGCAGTACAATCTTTCTGGTAAATAGGCTTTGTTGGCTACCTGGTCTGGTTAGCAGTAGTTATTGTTCCAACCCTCTACTCAGATTCACTTGTTGCATAAAGTTACCACCAGCAGCTTTGTTGTTAGGGAAAGGTTTTGGTCTTGGTTTATTATTGGAAAAGTCAAAAGTCCCCTGAAGTACAAGACAGGACGTGTTTAGGTATAGATATTTAGCTAAAAGTCTTTCCCTCTTCTTAACTACGTCTTAACCAAAATGGTTTTGAAACCTAAACCTAACCTCATGGGATGTGAACCATAAAATTTCCATAGGAGATATGTGTATGTTCCAGTAAATTCATTCTTGGCACTCCGTGTGAGTACATTGACAACTACTGTAGGGTCAAATTCCTTGTATTGTTAAACATTCTTGGCCAATAAAATTGATTCTGATTGACATAGGTGTCCATGTATGTATTCAACGTTTAGGCAGAACTTGACGACATTTCATTTTCGGGATTGTTCAGGTGCCGCTGGAAATTTCGCCGGATGTCTCTCATTTTTGTCGGACGTCCGTCACCTACCCCTTTTATTGTGTTGGCATTCTAAACTCTAGTCGGTATATGAGGACTATGGTTAACTGCTCCTCAGATCTTTGCAGGGTAAATCCAGACAGCTAGCTAGACTATCTGTCCAATCTGAGTTTTCTGTTGCATGACTAAAACAACTTTTGAACGAGCATGTTCCATCAAAACAAGTTCCTTCCCGAGGCTATTTTGCAGAGGCACCATTGCTCCCTCTGGCGCTTAGTGCCGCCCAAGACGATTGTGATTGGTTTAAACTAATGCCAATAAACCAGAGCATGTTTTTCTCCCATCAGGAAATGCTGTGTGGACTAGCTAGACCCTCCTCTGCAGCGCTGTGGAGGAAGGGCTCGCAGTGCGAGACTAAGCCAACAGTAAGAATACATGTATAATCAAGGTGCGATTTGTGGAAAAAGCAGAAGGGGGACAATTTTTTATCATGCACAACAAAACATGTAAGAATTAAACCACTCTTTCAATACCATGGATATTGAAGTTCATTAATATGTTTTTAAATACTTATTTATGAACTTTAATATCCAATGAAAAATAATCTCAAAATTAAAAAAGCGCAACGTGGTGTCAACATAAAACACAGCGATGTCAAGCCTGGGGAGCTGAGTTCACTTCGCTGCGAAAACAGAATAACTAACCCTAACCCTTAACTACCCAGATAAATGAAAATGACATAAAAAGATATGAATTAACAATATCACAAGAACGCAAGTCTAACAACGTGCTCCCACACCGAACTTTGCGAAAAACGAACCAGGAAGTGGATATTTTCCCACTTCCTGTTGTCATACAGAATCTTGGCTGGTACCGTTGGATGCGGAAGACTACATTCTCACAATTGTCTTTATTCCAAACCTCTACCACCTTCACAAAGAAAGTTATTACAAGAAACTTCTGAATACCCGCCCACAAATGCAATAAAATTGGATTTGCACCTCTCATGTCCAAATCTAGCTTGCTCTAGCTTGTGATATGGAGCCGCCTTTACAGCGTTTTTTAAAAGGGGGTACAAATTACCCGCTGGCGGTTTTAGGTATAAATGATCATGTTTTCATTTTCTTTTTATACCACACCACCCATAACTCGCTAGATGATTAATTAACCCATTTTAGGAAAAGGCATTAACTGAGAAATGAAGGGGTTTTATAATAAGAGAGTTACATCCATTTAAAAATGCCAGGCGGGTACATTTTACCTGTTGGCCTTTCTAGTGTTAAGAGAATAGCAGAGGCGGTATGTGTGTATGCTGGGGAGTGTGTGGTAGAGCAAGTGAGAGAGTGACGGGGATTAGCTCCGGAGTGAGTACCGACTCTGAAGGCATAGTGTGCTTTCTAACCACGGTGGGAAAGCTGTAGCAGGAACAGTTAACCCTCCTTGATTTCATATTGTTTATGGAGAAGGAAATGCAGTGCTACCAAGCCATGACCAATCACAGTTGTTGCTGTCTGCGTTGCAGCGACGTGTAGTTACATTTTTGGGGAGGTGTAGGGTCTGTATCTACACATACGTACCTACGCCGTGCATTTGACGCAAAAGCATATATCCCGCTTAACACAGCACTACACAGATACTATCATAATTTCACTTCCTCTTCCACACTCAGCTGAACAACATTTACCTGAGACATATTTACCTGAGAAACATTTCCCTCGTCACCCTGTTTACCTCTGCCTATAGATGATTGACATGCTCTGTTCCTTCTCACTTAATGTTTTCTTTCTCTTGTCCAAAAGCACTTACAGCACCACTGTCAGTCAGCATAGTGTTGAGCCATTCTTGATTATTTTAATGTGCATGACTCAACCCTCTGAAAATCATCAACATTCATTCCACTTTTACTGTGTCTAATTGGTTTGGCAGGCTCATTCTTTCATTTAGTTGTCTCTGACTGAAAGCTGAAGAGTTTAGTTGCAGTGTTAAATGCTTTCATTGTCAAACTGGAACTCCAGTCAGTAAAAGTCATAGCAAACGGTGAAAAATTAAACAACTCTTCTGTAGATTTAAACCCACATGGACAGAATCCTGCAGGCCATGAGTTAAAAGACTGTACTTTACTGTACTCTACTGCTGTAATGATCTGCTGCAGTAGTTCACTTTGCAAGGTATTGCATCATGATCCGTGATAGCATGAATCATGACAGACAGCCAGAGGGGCACTCAGTTCCTGCATTCTCAGCTTCGTGTCATTTTGCTTTATCGCGATAAGGCTCAAGCCTAGATGAATGCAAAAAGTTACATCTGTTTCTAAGAAGTGACCTCAAAACTCATATTCCTATCTGATTGTGTCACATCTCCACCAGTGAAACAAGCTTCTCCTATTCCAGTGTACCCCATAAAAATAATGTGCAGATTTTAACCTCCATTGTGATGGTGTGCTGTCATGGTGCTTGATGCAAATATGAAGAACTCCGTTGATGAAAAAGTAGTTGTTTCTTTGAAATAACACGTTGTTATGCCTCTACTGTTAAAGCTTAAACAACTTTGTTTCAGAAAATGTGCTAACCTACCGACTTACTGACAAAAGTTCTCTTATCTCGTTGTCTCTCTAGTTAGACATTTCGGATTTTCAGATGTTTGTATTCTTCCGGTTTCGCACCAGTCAAACATCATCATGCCCGCTCGCTTGCTGTAAATTCTCTGGATAATGACATGCTCTAATCAGACATGGGATCAATTGGACATTACACATATTTTGTACTAGGAAGCTGGAAGGGTAAATTTGATTTAATATCTGGTCCAACTGGTTCAGACATTTGCTTTCTAACGTACAACTCCTCCGGGTAATGCCTACATAAGTTCAGGGTTGCAGTGCATGTGTGAAAGGAGCTTTGCTCTCAGCAAGAAAGTAAAAATAAATAAATTAAAAAAAATGCCTTTCAAAAAATGGAAATTTAAACATCAATTCCATAAAAAATCGGCAAACTATCTGCAGACTACTACTATCTGCAAGTTGATCGAAAGCTCCAGAACAACACCTAAATGGATCTTGAGGTGATATTGATTACCAGCGCTGAAACTGTTAAAAAATACAGTAGACTAAACAATTCTAACTAAAGTTTAGAAGGCCATAAAACTGTACAATTTAGTATGACACCTCTGGGACATGCTTGTACTACACAATGGCACATGCATATTCGCTCTTATGGAGTTTTTTTTACCGTTTTGACTAAAGCCTGATCTAATTAAGAGAGCTTGTTTGTACAGCATGCAGATTTGAATGTGGCTCAGAGGCCTCTAATGCTGCAGGACACGGGGGAGGTGGGGGCGTCTCACCCTGGCCCAACTCTAATTACACTGCTTCTAAACTTCTTACTGTAAAATTTCCATATTTCTCCCACAGGCCCAATAAATAGTGCAAAGCAATATCTCTGGCAGGAGTAAAAGAACCAACACAAGGGAATCTCCCTTTAAGAAAACCTAAGGGGGCAAAGCAGTAAATTTCAGCTATTTTTACAGTGCCGTTTTCAAGATCTGAGGAAATTGAATACAGTGGTGATATAGCCTAGACGCTTATTAAGCCCAGCCTTTTGTAATAGGAGAGAGGCTTGTTCTACAGCAGGTAGACTTGCCAAGAAAGGGTGATTTCACTGAAGCGGCAACACCAGACCGAGAAGTGGTGAGACAAGAGCATTACTCATTACCTGAAACATGATGTGGACAGAAGAATGGCCTTGTTCCAAGTCTTTTCAACCATGCTTTTTGCCCTGGCTGTCATGAATCCTCAAATTTGACAGTTCTTTGTGTAATTCATGGTTGATTTCTGCTCAAAGCTAACATGGTTGATTTCTGCTCAGAGCTAACAATGACGTTACTGCTGTCATGAACTGGAAAAGTTGACTTTGAAAACATTAACTGGGAACGCTCAAGTGAACTTTCTTGTCTTGTACAGCCGTTTAACGTTTTATTGTTCAATAACGAGTAATTGGGGTGAGACAAAGCTGGTGTTATTTATCTGTCAAACTAATAAAACTCACCTTTCTGTGTATTTTACCAACCTGCCAAAGTAAACAGTCCCACTTATTACTGATGACTATGATATTGTAGAGCCCATCAAGAGCTTCAGTTTTGACACTGATGTAATCCCTGGGCTTTGCTAATACTGTTGTGAAAACCCATTTTGATGTTTGCAGGACTAAATATGCCTGCTGGAACTGTTCAATGACCAGACAACAGTAGCTGCAATATCATATGCAATGAAAATATATTCACAATTTCTCTCAGATGTTTTAGTGATGTATCTTATTTTGTTTTTATTGCATACTAATGGTTTGAATTGCACCAATTATTAGTACATTTATGTGTAAAGTCCTTCCTAAGTTCTTCGTAACTAGTTTCAAACTCATATTGGTTGAGTTATGAGTTTGTTTGTTATTGTTTGATCAATGGGGTGCTATGGGAACCATTATTCATAGCTGTGGTATTCAGGCAACCGGACCTACTTTGAAAACTTTTTTAAAGTAAAAGCTTCGGACCCCGCATTATGGAGTGCTGTGTTAAGCAATGTTAAGTGCAAAAATAACAGTATTAATCCTTTGTAAATGTAGGTATTAATGTTTTCTATTTACATACATGTACATATACATCAACAGGTGTATAACAGAATGTATTTCAGAGTTGGTATTATTCATATAGTTTAAAATGAGAGGGAGATATCCAAATATGTCAACTTAACCAACGCTAGTCTACCATTATGCTAATAACATTTTTAATTAGTATTTTTGTAAAATATAAGTAAAAATGTTCCCAGTTCAAATTATTAAACAGCATTTTGATCAAGTGTCAAGTCAGATGTGTCAACCATATTTCACAATTCCTCTTTTACTTCAATCTAGGGTCATATAACAGCAAGCTAACTTTAGTTTAATCTGTTAGCTCAGGGTACAAATGGCCGAAATGGGTTTCCTCAGGAGGGTGGCTGGCGTCTCCCTTAGAGATAGGGTGAGAAGCTCAATCATCCGTGAGGAGCTCGGAGTAGAGCCGCTGCTCCTTTGCGTCGAAAGGAGCCAGTTGAGGTGGTTCGGGCATCTGGTAAGGATGCCCCCTGGGCGCCTCCCTAGGGAGGTGTTCCAGGCAGGGAGGAGGCCTCGGGCAAGACCCAGGACTAGGTGGAGGGATTATATCTCCAACCTGACCTGGGATCCCCCAGTCGGAGCTGGTTTGGGAAAGGGAAGTTTAGGGTCACCGGATGAGTGGACGAAGATGGATGAATGGATGTTAGCTTAATTAGCTACACAACAGTTACATGTGGCAGTTGCTGAGCATAAATATAAGTGATGAAAGAAGTAGTTTGCATGTTGCAACCCTTTCAACCCATTTTAAGCAACTATAGTACAGTAATGCATCTCCACGTTACCACGTTATAACTGTGCTACGGTTGAACTTGCAAACCGCTGGTGCAGCCAGCTCCTGGTCAAGAACTTTCTCTGGAATGGATTTTGATTTCATACAAACCCTTTATGTGTTTCTATATTGATAACAGTAAATCTGTGCTGTGGAACTTCACTTGAATAACTCTTTCATGTAGGTTTTTTAAGGAACATTAAACTGTTTTTTTAGGGTGCCCAGCCTCAGCTTGGTGTGTTTGGTTGTAAAGGAGGTGACGTGATGACAGTAGGCACAGGAGGTTAAAGGAGTGAAAGATTATGGTTGGCACCACTCAGCTCTGGCCTGGAGGCTCTGTGGGAGCCAGCTGGGAGCACGGCTCAGGTGGAATGAGGTCATACTGTAGCAGTCATGTGAGTAGTAGGTAGGTGGGGACGGAGACACAGAGCAGCTCCATGGGTTATTGTCCCATGTCTGCTTCTCTTTGTGGATATATATGTGTGTGTGTGTGTGTGTGTGTGTGTGTGTGTGTGCGTGCGTGCGTGTGTGCACATGCAGGCATGCCTGCTATGAATATTAGGGACCTGGGCCTGTATTTACTGCTAAATGTTTTGTACTCAGTTAAAGATAAAATAACATTCTTCACTCTTAATTCTACTCACAAACTTAAGAATAAAGGCAATTACATTTCTTGTGACTTACAAAAGGTCACTTTAAGTTGGCCAAGACTTAATCCTAGTTGAGAAAGTGACCGCTGCACGCATATGTGAGTGCGCACAGAGTGATAAAATGAAATGCTATCAGACATTTTAATTATTTCTGAGGGGAATCAGTGTTTGGGAGTTTACTATCCAGTTCACCAGTGTTCACAGATGGACTGGAGCCTGCACAATAATCATTTTAGCATCATTATACCAGAAATGTAATATGTTATTTATCTTCTAGTCACAGAAGTTACACATCACACATTATCTGATTCATTATCTTAGCCTATGTGTGATGTCTGTGTCATGACATTTGCATTTAATGACTCACAATATTTCCATATTTCCTTATTCTCAGAACACCTTATTCTCAGAACACTTACTGCCTAAAATAATCCCCACACAGACTCAATTATTACCCTGTGTAATTTACAAAATATCTTGATGATCTTGCTGGACAGATTCACTTACCTTATGAGCCAAAATCACAACTCACTGAAAACTGCATGACACTCATAACTGCATGACAATGATAACTTTTGAGTCACTGTTCAATAAATGAATGAAGTTATTACAAAAATCTAAACTAATATGCTTTGAAAAATGGTTGCATGCAGGTGTAAAAAAATATTGGTTTAATAACTTGTCTAGATGAGCAATTGTTGCAGTGTAGCTGTTCATACGACAAAGAATGAGTTTCTGAGCCACTATTTTCCAAACTGTATGTCAGGTTAAAGTAACAGTCTCGTTAGACTGTATCGGTAGACTCGTCTTGGGAGTTTGCAGAGGAAAGTGAGCTGTGCACATCTTTCTGAAGGCTCCATAATGCATCCTACAGGCCCAAACATAAACCATCCAGTGCACTTTACACAACCCCAAAGGAAATGTACAGCTTGAGATAAGAGTCTGAACAAACATTTCAGTTTTTCTTTGCTCGTGTGTAGGTTTATTTTGAGCACTTTGTATGCAGGGGTCAGAGAGAGCCAGCCCATGGCAGAGGATGTTGTGTCTCTGGCTCCTTCCCAGGCTTGTTTCTGCTTACATAAAGTGTCACAACAGGCAGGATATGATGACAAAGTAATGGGATGTAACCAGCAATCCCACTTAAACTGCAACATGCTGCCTTTACAGCAGGAGCACTTACTGTCTTCCTGCACTTGGATAAGACATGATCAAATTCTGTAAATTGCCCAGTTAACCTTTTATATACATATAAAATCCTTTAGGCCTGCAAACATATCCTCATTTTGCTTTACAAAAGACATGAAATGGTTATTTCCTCACCTGATATCCCTTTACAGGAAGAGACCGGGTATTTCCCTTCCAAAGCCCAAGGTGGAAACATGAGAAAGCTTTTTGCTGATCACTCTGTTCATATATTGTTACATACTCAACGGAAACAGTTAAGTGAGAGTGAAAAAAGGCTAAGCTGATCTACCTGAGTGATTGATGTCAGTTTCTAGGTGATGTTCCAATAACTATTTCTGTCACAGTAGCCACAGTTCTTTCAAAGACAGTGAGATTCTTTGAAAAAGATGAAAAATACGGAAATTCAGCTGAACCCTTGATTCGCCATTATTTAAATCCTGATAAGCACTTGGATCAGGCAAGCAGTATCGTCAGCTGGGAAGTGTACTGGAAAGAGAAGAAAAAAAAAAAGTCTGAAACTGTATCTGAGACACACCTGCTCTTAGCAGGTCATCTGGCCTGTGACAATCAAGCCTCTTTTCATTGGCGGTGTTGAGAAAGTCACACCGTGCCTTGCGCAAACCTCACAATAAAGGCAGCGAGAACAGAAGGCCGGATTTGCTCTTTTGACCCTCTTGTGTTTTCACGCCTTTAAGTTTGCAACACTCCGAGCTCCGTGACTGTTTTCATCAAAGGAACACTGGCCTCCTTTGGAGACTCGCCCTTCCATGGGAAGATTCACGGCGAGGCACAGCCGCAACCCGATCCGTTACGCATCCATTGATCACAATGTTATGACCCACCAATTGTACACAAGGATCATGGAGTTTAAATGTAGGGGTGTTTGTCTCTTTGGTGCATTAAACCTGGAAATATAATACTTGAAAACGTTCTAAGAATTGTAATATTACAATTATATATTTATCTCAATCTTTGAAAATAACATTGGGCAAGGTATTTTTTTATTAGCCACGCTAGCGGAGGAAATATGTACACATATTCATGGTCCCCAGAGGATGAGTCCTATTGACTTTGGTGATCCCCTGATTTTTCCTTTAGCACCACCGTGAAGTTCACATTAGCAGTTTTGTCTCAAATTATTGCCGTGAAATTAGGTTCAGACATTAACGTCCCTCTCAGGATGAATTGTAAAAACTTAAGTGATTATATTTTTATCTGGCACCAGCATCAGTTAAAAAATCTAATTCCCCCAATTATTTGACTAAATAAATGCAAAACTAATGACATTCCCATCAGCCTTTGTGTTTAGTGCATCAGCATGCTAGCATGCTCACACTAGCATTTAGCTCAAAGCACCGCTTTGCCTAAGTACGGACTCACAGAGCTGCCATGACTGTAGACTCTTAAGTCTTGTTTGTGATTTGCTTGAGTTTTCATGAATCAAGAACGCTCCTCATATGTTATTAATGTTAATCTAGTTAATATGTCACCCATTATCTGATGAGTATTTAACAAATCAAGCCTTCACCTTTTGACAGGTTGCTCCACAACCCAGTCTCATGGCAGTTCGTGAAATGGTCACGTTATTTAATCTATGGATTTGTGTACAAGGACACGTTTTTCTCGTTTTTTTCGTGTTGGTGAGGACGATTTTTAAAATAATGTATTTAAATGGGAAGCATGTTTCATGATCACAGCACAACTACGGTAGGGAGTAGTATGAAATGCCGAAAATCCACGTAGGGAGGTTGGTTGGGGTGGTGGATTGGTCAAACAACACAGGACTTTCACCCCGGAGACCAGGGATCGTGTCCCGGCGTGTGGCGTGTCCTTTCCCCATTCTTCTTTTCCTTAACCCAACCGTCCCGTTGTTGTGGCGCGTCCCCCAGAGACCGTGGCTCGTGTCCCGGCGTGTCGTTTCCCCGTTCTTCTTTTCCGAAACCCCGAAACCCAACCTCCTTATAGATGCTTCCCATTACGTGCACTCCCTAGCATGAATCCATTACGTTCTCAGCAACACGAAATAAACAAAATAATCGTGTCCGTGTACACAAACCAATAGATTAAAAATAACGTGACCATTTCACGAACTGCCGTGAGAACGTGTTGTGCTCCACACCCTAAATAGTGCAGCTTGGGACTTGTCCAGATTGATGTTTCTATCAAAAATCTATCCAAAACCAGTTAAGGAAACTGGTGTCAACTTTTAAACAATCTTGCTCATGCGAGAAAAACCACAGTGCAGTAACAAAATGCATCATCACACCCCAGTGTAAAACCTGCAGAAGGTGATGAAGACTCTGATAAAGCAATCAAGGCCAAATTGCACTGTGGCATTGGAACACTCTGTCGAACAGGCCCAGACCAGTATACATCTCATCATCCAGCCCAGCCGCAAGGCACAAATAGATGATAATGAGTCTCTGTCAGTGGCATCCGGCAGTATTGAACCAGATCTGTGTGTCGGGGGAACAGCCGAGGCACAGGCACATCTCCCCTAAGCCCTGTCACCAGCTTGTATTCAGCTTAGGCTGATTAAAACTGATGGGGTGACACGATTGTGACCTATATGGATTTCTGACGCTCCCAGCCACACTGCCCGACTACATGTGTCTTCTCCCTTTGACAAACCCACCTGGGAGCCGTGCAAACCGAGCCGCAGAATGCATAATATGAGAGGCAGCAGGCAATCAATACCAAAACAGTAACGACATGGGTGAGAGAGAAAAAGCTGGGGAGAGAGAGAGAGAGAGAGAGAGAGAGAGAGAGAGAGAGAGAGAAGAAAGCATCTAAACTTCTCAGCTATGTCCATCAGCAGCAGTCATAAGTATTACTTCTAATCCTGGTGTGAATTTCCCGTCTCAACATGAAACTTCGGCAAAGCTCAATAATCCCCTTCAGGAGTTAAATCCATGCAGAGAAGCATCGATCTTTAGGGGTAAACGTGATATGTTATCATCCTGACACCTGATTCCTGGGCATGCATTATATGATAATAAATAAATTGTAAACTCACCTTGCAGAAGTTAACAGTTGTAGAAGCCCGTGTTGTACTTCTTGACTGCATTGAATTAAATAAAATGTTAAATCAGAACCGAGATTATGCAGCTTAATTACCATTTTAGTGATTAAAATGATGTTTTAAACATGATGTTTTTATTCCAAACTAGCCTGCAAATAGAGCATATTACAAAATCCACTTGAAATGAGTATTTCCCGGGCAGCATGAGATTTTTGCGCTTAACTTTTGTGATTGACGTCTCCATTCTGGCACTTCCTTACTGTCACTCTCACTCGAGGCTACAGAGAAACTGTGGCTTTCTAAAGATTAAGGGATATATCTAGCATATCCCCGAAAAACAAACTTAGTAATTGGGTGCCAAACCACTCAAGGACAATGGGAAGAAAGTAGACAAGCGTCTATGGTTGGCGTAATGAGACATAATTAGTTGTGTTATTACTTCTGGCAGACAGAGTGCAGTCCGTACAGAGTACGAAACGCTCTGCACGTACTCCTTGACCCCACACGGAACAGTCCAAGCACCTTGAAACAATGGAGTTTTTATGAGTCAGATTTTAACTCATTATTACTTCTATGCAATAGGCGAATTGTGCTGATTGTGTGATAGCTGGAACTTATGTCTAAGGTGGATTTGCGATATATTAATACTTTCATGAATGGTCATTAAATGTTTCCAGTCTTTAATTACTTACTAAATTATGCCACTGGTGAATTGCTTTGGCAGGTCCAACAAGTTCACTGAAGTATTTTGTATTATATGATTGAGCTTAAGACTGTTTAAGAGGATTGTTGTTTTTGTCATTAAAACTGCACCATACAGGACAACCATATAAAAATATATCCTTTATAGAGCCAGATGTGCTGGACCTTTACTGGAGATCCTCACTGCCTGTGCCCTGGTCAGTCTAAGATCCTGAACTTGTTTACTGAGAGCCTCAAAGGCTAGGAGTGTGTCAGTGTGACATGAGCCCTGACAGCCTGCAGCTGGGCAGGTACCTGCTGCCCCTTGTGTCCCCACCTGGCTACAGTAACTCACTCCACAGAACTGAGCTAAGGTACAGTATGGTGCAACAGAGAAGTGTATTATACTGCAGTTAGTCTATATCCACGACGTTCGACTTCCGGGATTGCTCCCGTTGATTTATGAGGACTAATGGCTAACTGCTCCTCAGATCTCTGCAGGGTAAATCCAGACAGCTAGCTAGACTATCTGTCCAATCTGAGTTTTCTGTTTTCACCAGAATCTGCAGCTCAGCTTTACGGAGCTTTATAGAGAGTTTCAGCTCATTGTTGAGCTGTCCGGCCACAACTGTACTGTTTCGGTTCACTCTCACCGCTCTCATAGAGTCGTTTTCAGCAGCTGGCAGCTGTTTTCAGAGAAAAAAACAGTAAAAACCTAGCAGACAGACACTATTGGCGACCAGCTGGTGAACATAGTGGAGCATTTAGTGGCTAAAGAGACAATATTTCCCTCAGGAGTTGTTAGAGACTAAACACAAAGTTAAAAGAGAGTAAATATTGGACTTGCATTCACCAAGTGGCCAAAAACACAACTGCAAAACTCCAAATGAACAAATTGCAAAAGTAATTTTCCAAGTCTTGTGACAAATTATTTTCGCTGTTGAATAATTAGTTAAGTAACTTGCACAACAATGGAAACAGTTCACAATGAAAAAAACAGCAGTTTTGTTTCGAGCATGTAGAGCTATGTGTATAATATGACTTTGTTGCAGTTTAAGCAGCTGTTACGATAAGTTATGCTAATTTCAGTGCACACACAAAAAAAACGGTCAAACAGACTGGATAATCCATCTTTGTTAATCTTTACTTTATTGGGGTCCAATTAATTTCCCTTTCATTTCATGGCTCATTATCGTACTCCGTGTTCACCAGTTTGCATCGCACCTCTAATGACCTGAGCGGGGAGGCAGAAACAGCTTCAGCGTTGCTGGACTCTGGCCAAAGCACACTAAATGGACCTTGATTAAAGAACAGTGTAACCACTACTCCATGTGGTGCAATGGAAAACATATATACTGCTACATTCTTGATCTTGATTTTTTTATGAAGATGGCATTTTTTGACCAGGGTAAATGGATGTGATAATGTGTATGAATATGTATGTAACCATCCTTGAGCAACGTAAAGCACAGGGGTAGGGCAGTATATTGGGAAGACTTGCTTTCTTTCCTTCTGTTGAATGCACTTGCATGGAACTTTAGGACAATTGGAGCTATAGAGAGACAGTCTAGATAAAGGGCTTATGGGAGTGAATAGGTTGAATCAAAAAGGCAGCCTGAATGACTTGCCTCTGACTCTGCCGTGATTGACACTCTAAATAAAGTCATGGCGGGGGAGCTGGAGCTCCAGCTTAGGGGAAGCTTCTGCCTGGGGTTTTCCTGCTCCCTTGTTTTTAATTAGTCACATTGAAAACTGTAACTGGAGCTGGGGCTTGAACTTATTTAATTGCTGCATAATAGCTAGTTTAATAAAATTGTGGAGCAATTAGGATGGATATTTGTTGCAGGCTGGCGTAATAATGCTTGCAGTGTCTTACTTTCTCTTCTTCCCCCCCTTACAGTTTTGAAGTGTTTTTTTGCCAGGGGATTTCTCTGTGGGCAGTGGGCACAGATATGCTCCTGAGTACAGCATATGGGGCCCTGGCTCCATTAAAAACATTGCTCCAGAGTAGAATGTACTCAAGTTGTTCCCCAGTTCTGCAGAAATATCCCAATTAGAATGAATTTCTCTCTCTCTCTCTCTCTCTCTCTCTCTCTCTCTCTCTCTCTCTCTCTCTCTCTCTCTCTCTCTCTCCAGGCTGTGGTTTGATCTCCATGTATGTCCAAGATAAGCTAAGCGTGCCATATGCAATTTCTTATGGACAGTTCTGCCGAAGGTTCTTGCGCTGATTTGAGGATTTCACTTTCCTGCAAAAGATTTTGATTGCATAGTGTACTCTGCCAAACTATAGGCAGACTGCTGCACCATCAGCTATATGACCGTTATAGCTGTCAAATGTCTCATTACCCCATGTCAAGTCAAAGCTGTATTCATATTTATGTCATGAAGCTGCACTGTATGGGAAATTGTGGTACAACCCATTATTTATTGAAGGGACGGTGACAGACAATGTACCTGAGGAAGTCTGAAAAGTGAAAAATAACATTCCTCTCCCTTAATAAGGCTGTCTTGTCAAACATTTATGGGACAGAAGGAAAACAAGGGCAGAGGCGTACGTTTATTGACATCATGATTGGGGAAAGGCTGTCACAGGATACAGGTTATGGAGAGTACCAAAGAAAAATCAGGCATTGTGTTTGGAGGAAGTGCTTATCACTGAATTGCCCCAGAGGTCTTTTCAAAAGAGCAACAGGCTGTGTTTCACGGTGTTTTGTGTGTGGATTTGTATGTGTATGAAAGCTTTAAGCCATATCTATTTCCAGAATACTGCAATACAAGAGTGTCACTCCAATACTAGATTTCCATTATTTGAAAAAAGAAAGAAAAATAAACACCTTGTCATGCATTGCCTCCAGGCAAAGTTCAAATACTGGAGTATTATTGATGCAAATGACTTCTTATGGCTGTATGTCAAAAATTAACAATAAGGCCTTGGATTTAACAATTTAGCAATTTTGGTCTTCATGTGTTCTTGTATAGTTTTTTATTTTCTATTCTTCCTTAAATAACATTTTAAAGTAGTTGCACTTTACCTGTAAGTAATTCCATTGTATGCTACTTTATAGTTCTATTCTATTACATTTCAAAAAGAAATGTAGTTTTTAGTCCTTTGGTGCCATTTGCTATACATGTCCTTGGAAAGGCAAACCCATCTGTTAAACCCATGTTTTATGTATTTGTTTGTTAAATAGTCAGTAGCAATCTACAACTAAATGATATGCTTATTCTACATAAACAAAACAAAACTATTAATACATTTTATTCAATTAATTGCAAGGGTGCCAACTCATCAGGGGTAAAAAAAAGGTGATAAAGATGTCCCGGGGAGATTTTTCTTTTTTTAAATATCAGCTTTAAAATGTGGATATACAAGTCAATTTAAGCATGAGGCTATAAGGGGATAGAATTAATATAATTAATGCTACAAATGTAACGTAATAATATTAAATAAACTCATCGGATCGAACATGAATCACATATTTGGATTTTAAAATTGTGTTTTTTGCTAAAAGGTGACAATTTTGCAGCCCTGAAATTTCTTCTTTTCTTTGGTATTTTGTCATATAGATGTGTAATAACGATTGCTGGGTAATATGTATGTTGATGTTGTCCAATGTCAAGGCTCTATTTGATCATGTGACGTTACTGTAGATAATCTATGCGCAAAATCTGCTGTGGCTACTTCTTTCTTAAAATCGGAATACTGTTATTACTGCGAGTATAGCAACTATTATTGCCAAATAAGATATCTCCAATGGGCAGTGTTGGGAAGGATACTTTCAAAACGTATTTCGTTACAGAATACAGAATACATGCCCACAAATGTAATTTGTAACGTATTCCGTTACGTTACTCAATCTGAGTAACGTATTCTGAATACTTGGATTACTTCAGGATTACTTCCACATTGAATTGCGTTTTATAAGTGCAGGAATGCGGCTATCACATGCTTACTAAACAGGCCTATAGATAATGATGTGTTCTTTTTATTCCAACTAGCTGAATGTGCACCTGAACAAGCAGACAGATTATTGTATTGGTAGTCCCGAACTGCATACTACAAAAATCTAACCGCCGTATAAGCTACCACAAGCTAATTTTAGCTAACGTTAGTTAGCATGTCAAACGGGGCTAGTCAGTCTTTAAACGGCTCTGGAGCTAGTAAATCAGCACCTAGGAGAATGTAAAGTTGCACGTCAATGTTAAAATAGCAAGGTGACCAGTAAAACTACAGCAGACGACTACCCTTGGCTAATTAAAAAAAATAACTTAATTTAATGCTTCTTCAGGTTGGAAGTGGAGTAATTTGGACACTGAAAGGAGGTTGGTTGCTGGCAAGCAGAGGCTGCACGGCACAGTTAGCTATATTTCATTCTCCCTGTTCGTTCTTTAATGTGAAATGCTGTTTGAATTTCCAAGATAGAAACTTATTGCTGCCCTGGCTCTGTCGTGCCGGTTCCGACTCCATTGTGACTGATCACGCAAATAGCTAATTTTTTCTATTTCATATCGGGGCTTCTGGAAAATGCATCAAGTTACCTTAATTTATTCAGAGTGAATAAACTCGTGAAACAGAGAAGTATTGTCATGTAATCCATTACTTTTAACAATGTAACTGTATTCTAAATACCAACTATTTAAATTGTAACTGTAACGGAATACAGTTACTCATAATTTGTATTCTGAATACGTAACGCTGTTACATGTATTCCGTTACTCCCCAACACTGCCAATGGGCAATGCACAGTCATGTTAGCGATATGAAAGGCTTTTCTAATGCTAATAAATAATGCAGATAGGTGCACGCCTCAGCTCATCATTAGCAAAAATGTTGCTGCAAATGAGGCAAACATGAGAATAATACATGTCCCCGTTGGTGCTTCAATTATTGATACAGACTCTAATTACACAATTATCAGTCAAATGGAGCAGGGTATTTGAGGGGCACATGGTGGAGTGCTCTGAAAGCCATAATTGGGATCTAATGGTCAGGGGCCGCTCATTAATTGACCCCTGCTGATCTGGGCTGAACAGAACAGTCAATAGAGGGCTGTTAACGATGCAACATGGACCAAAGCACTGTAAATAAAGATGGCAGCAACCACTCTGCTGGAGCTGTTGTCTGTCAGCTGAAGCTGTGGAGGGATGATGGGCATGGTCTGGTAACACACTTTTGTAAACCCCCTACCCCGCCACAACATCCCCCAACAATGAGAGGAGACGGCTGACACCCAGCAAGGCTCTTTGAAACTAAAGAATCAAACAGAGAATGGCGTGTCTGTGCCAGCAGTGAGACGCATTACCCACTGAGCCCTGGGGGCTTTGGCTAGACAAACGCAGTGCCCAGAGGTGGCATCCATTTACTGGTTTGCACACATTTGGGAAGCACAGTGAGGAAGGCGTACTTCTTTTTACCAAGCCAAAGAAGTAATAGCACTTACTAGGGCAATGGCAGACAGTAGTGACACATATTCTCAACTTATTGGAAACTTTAAGAATGTTATCTTCATACAACATCTAAAATGCAGCCTGATTCGTCACACTACGTGTGTGCACAGAAGGACAGAGAAAATGGATGGGGGTGTAGTTCATGTTAGTTTGATGTTCCACTCAGGAGTTGGCCCAGTGACCAGGCAGCCGTCCAGTAAGCTGTCCAGCCACCCCATCAACCAGACAAATGAACAAACTGTTTGTGAAAAGACATCAGCAGGGGACACCCTGCACCTGGGGCTCAGTAAACTTTTTCATGCTTTTCAACAACTCACCCTCTTTCTTTGTGGTCCTTTTTTTATCTCCAGGGGGGTATAACACACGTTGAAAAGAAAACATTTCCTACCAGCTTGCCTTAAGACAAGCCTTTGTTTTTTTTCTCGCCTACTGTTGGCAGAACACTGTTTAATAGTCTGCTGATAATGTTTCTTTTCAGTTGCTAAGTCCACAACAATTCCTTCATGAGGCTTAAAGCTGAAGACGATAGGAAACATAAATCACAAATGTGCTGCTTGAGTTTCCAGATGGTAGCCATAACAGATAGTCTGAAATACGTATTCAGACATACTGTGATTGACTAGCAGACATGAGAGAGCAGAGGTCAGAATGTTTATGTCCCTCATGATTATAAGTCATTGCAGTTCAAGACAATGGGGAACATTTGGATGATGCACAGGGGTACAGCTACATCCTGGAACAACACTGAGCCCTCAGGGATATGTGGATTAACTGTTTGACCCTCTAAACCTCAGTGACTGAACACACCAGTAACTTTCCCTATTTGTGAGCCTGTACTATTTTCTCTGTTACATCATACTTACATCATCACTTAGCCAGAAACTGCACATCCCTACTCACCTCAAAGTGCCTCAAAAGTCAATTTAAATGGGAAGATATATTTTAAGTTTTACAAAATAACTGATTTTTTTTTCTCTCTGAACATTCCTGCTCAAGGATGTCCAAAAGAGTCATCATGCAAGCCCAGGGCTATGTGCTCTCAATTCTATTGTAAGCTAACTTCAAAATGTATTAGTATGTCATTTAAAATTAGCCAGGACTAGTTAGGTTATTAGATCCTATTCAACCTCAGGATAAAGCATTACAAAATGTTGTCAATTTGATGCTAAGCTATCAACTAGAGCACAACAGATTTAGATGAGAAGACTGATATTAGTTTTGTTTTGTTTTTACCTTCAGACAGAGCCCAGCTAACTGTTTCCCTCTGTTTCCAGTCATTATTACATTACTTGTCATTTAGCTGACTAAAGAATATTGAAAAGGGAAAATAAAGCTCTCTGAGCTAACCAGCTAACAGTCAGTTAGCAAACTCGTTAGCTTGTTAGATTAGTTTTTACCATCAACTACTGTGTCATAACTGTCTGCAAATGTTACTTTGTCATAGAACATGTTTTGTGCAATACCACAAATAAGCTACAATAGCTTCCTCTATTTTGAATTGTGCAAAAGTGCAAATTTGCTTGTCAAAGTTCTATTTAAATTTTTACTTCACCCGGAGCAATTCTATTAATATATATTTACCATACAAATATTACAGTGGTATCTCTCATCTCATCTCACTCTCAGCAGGAAAGAACATAAGCAAAACTGTCAAACTATTTCTTTAATATTTTATGCCATAATAGTAGATGAAAATTGACATTAATTATCTGACCAGTGACAGTGCAGTGAAAGCTTGGGTGTGAATCTTGTGAAACACCTTCCTGCAACCAAAGACCAGACTCTTTAAATATGTATGCTAATTCTGGGCTCTTTTCTGGGGTCAGCGTGTGGATCCTTTTCACGGTCGTTAATGGAGGTGTAACTGGACTCAAGTGCATAACGATCTGGTTACCCTGACATTTTTAGGAACCCGGTGTGGCAGCCACGTGGAGAGTGGACACTGGAATGCTAGCCTAAAATTCAAATATAGATCTCAAACTCTCTTTGGCAGCAACGGAAAAGCCTTAGGTTGTCTTTCCTCTTAGAAAAAATAACCCCAGCAGTGAACTAGAGTAAACACACACCTTATCTTTTACCTCATCACTGTACGAATGAGAGTTACCAAGCTGTATAACCCTTCCTAGTGAGTATTCAGCCACTATCATCACTGTGGAAGTGTGATCTTCATTGGCTAAGAGTAGTCATAGTGGGAGTTTCACACACTGTGTCTAGAGTCTGGAAAATTGCACTGTGATTCTGCTCTCCAGACAAGGGAATAGCTGTCAACTCCTGGAATGTTCCTGTGAAAATAAACAATGCTTAGACTGCTCTCTGGGTCTCCCTGTCTTTCCCCTCTTAACTCTCCGTTTTAACCCTCTCTGCTGGAGCCTTGAGGCATAAAACATTTGTGGAAAAATTGAGAGGAGAAGTAAATCAGAGTAATGTCTCCTCAAGGTTGGAGGCAGTCAATTCTGGCCCTGAGAGTGCCATCTTTCAACTCCTCAGCAAAAACATGTGTTCAAGGTACAGTTACAGAAGCCCGTCCAAGTCAGCCGCAGATCGTATTAATCACATGTCTTTTCATCATGGCACTAAAAAAAAGAGATGTTCAGCGCTTTATGGTTTTCGCAGTGTACACAGCTACAGCCTACAATTTGTTTGTCAACTCAGTTCTGTATGCACATTTCAACACACATATTATTAGTATTTCGGTCCCCAGTGATCAGAATGAAGACGTCAACGTCCACAACTGTCACCGTTTGGCTTGGTTGAATAAGTATTAGTTTGTATTAGCAGTATTACCCTGGATTTACCTAATTATCACCGTATGTTCATTTAATTAATTTGAAAATGTCTTGTAATTGATGTGATAATTAGTATAAGAATCAGAATCAGAAAATGGTTTATTTTCACAATAACTTACAATTTGCCTTGGTGATTGGTGCATACATAAACAAACATATTATTCATATGAAATACATACAGAAACAAATTAGACTAAATAGTTGAGAAGACCATAAAATGTCCACCAGTCATATCAATCCAATATGTTTTAATCAGCCTGACTAGTTAAGAGTATTACAAATATGCTTAGTACCACAAGTATGTTTCAACTGATACTACTGTCATGTGTTGCTTATGTAATGTGAGACTCCAAGCAGGAAAAGAAACATGCACAGTTTATCATTTTAAAGGGCAGAATGACTTACAATATTCTGTATTATGCTGCACAACTCATACACATCATCTTCTCATGGCTACCCACAGATTTATTGTCATCTCACACCACATATGAATCATTCATTATTTGTTGGTGAGTAACACTCTCCTGTGGACATTCTGCATGTTGCCAAATCCAGATAACTGTTCTAGTGGTATGGTTGGATCCAGAGAGATGGTAAGGGGGCCATGGTCTGAGCTGGCACCGGTAGCACAGATTGAGTGTTCTCTGGTTTCGTTGCCTTGGCCCACATACAGAAGCAGTGGGGCCATCAACTTATTAGGAGCCGGCTGTCATCGGGGGAATTTGCAGAGTGAGTTTGTTATTGGATCCTTGGTGTGGGTGGAAAAGCAGTCAGGTTGTCTTTCTAGACTTGCGGTTTTACTGATTTAACTGCCTTCTAACCACTGAGTTATCTTGGCTTCTGCTGTCCTGCTGTGCACCGCAGTGGTTCTGTAACAGTGAAGTCGATATATAAACATACGTCCACTTTTTGCTCCCGCAAAACATCTTTACTCCCTACATGGATGGTGTCATACAAATTCTGAATTATGTGTAGACACATATTGAGCTTTTCTCAAAAGAAGGAAAGATTGACTTCACCCCCAACATTGTGAGGAAACGATTTTTGCATAGGTTTCACCTCCACAAATGAGACAGCTTTGTATTCATTATCATCATTACAGATGATAACAAACTGGCAAATGTTGGCTTTCTAATGTTGAGCAGGTGTAATGATTACCATGTTTGCTATCTTAGTTTAGCATATTGGCATGCTAACATTTGCTAATTAGCACAAACACAAAGTACAGCTGAGGCTGACGGGAATGTCAGTTTTGCAGTTCTTTTGGTCGTAAACTAAAGAATTGGTCAAATTAAAATTTTGACCTGATGATGGCGCTACAGGTAAAGTTAATGAAGTTATTACAGATCAAACATAAATGTGTGTAGGCGATGTTAAATAATAATAGAATTTTTTGACCTGCTGGGGGCATTAAATGCAGTGAATCACCAAAATCACTTGGTACTGTCCTTATATGCTCTGTTTGTATGTTTCTTTTTACCAAATCTGCCTCAGGAATTGCCCCTCAGGGATAAATAGAGTTTTAGAATTGTATTGATTTGAATCAGAATTTGTCCTATGGGCACCATGCCTAATGTTCAATTTGAATGTGATCAGTAATAAATTGTTAAATTGCTATTTATAATACATGTATCCCAAATCAAATGCACTGTGGAAAAGCTATCATTTAACTTATGGATGGTAATGACAGCAGTGTTTTTTGGGGGAGTGAAGGGACAGTGAGTTCTCTATCTGCGGCACGTACGCTGTTCTGCAGCTGATACTTAGCTTCACAATTCAAATATACAAGGCCCAAACCAAATATTGCTCTTTGGGATCCACCAGGCACTTGATTATTTTCCTTTCAAATTAAGTTTCATTATTTTGATGTCCGTTCCACATTTTCAACCCTTACAGTGTATGAATGTCACTCAACCTCACTTAGAGAGCATAACAGTGAAGCATAATAATAAAAAATGTTTAAATTAATCCATCATTTTTGAGAAATGATGGATTGTTTAATCAGTGAAAAGACGACCTCTTGGTCAATTGATACTGTTATGAGACAGAGGAATGTGGCATTTGATTTGTCTCCAGTTTATTTTGGCCAAGATGCAGCTTTCTTGGGCTGATGAATATTTAGAAGAGTTTGTCCTCTTATTTGGCTACACAAAGCAAAATAATGATGGTAAAAACATGCAGATGGGAAAGTTTCCACTGGCCACATCAGCTACACTAGACACACATCTGTTAGATGTAACCTTGAAAATACAGTACTTATAATCACAGTTAAATACAATATAATACAAAATATGATTAATGCTGACCTTACACCAAACTACTTTCAAGCGATTCCACTGTTACAGACTAATTTCCAATATTGGAATATCGGAACATATAATCAATGGGTGCGCTCCCTCCAGGAACAAACAGAAAGCAGCAAACGGCTAGAGCCAGTGTGCGAAAAATAAATTTGCGGGATGGTAGGGGAAGAATCATGAATATTCATTAGGGAAGTCATAGGGAACTCATCCCTGAATGGCTAGTACTCGTTGCCTGCTCTGGTTGGGTTGGTTAGGTTTAGGCAGAGCCGTATATTAGAGAGAATTTGGCCAACTCAAATCATGGGCGCCATATTGGATACCATCGTCAGATGACTCTACAGTGTAATCCTATGGGTTGAATATGCTATCTTGAAATAAATTGCTTATTTTCACTATAAACAGGCATATACATGTTATTAATATTATGTTATTAATATTCCAGTGTATATTTACCTTCTATATTTAAAAAAATGCCCATTGTAGTGAGTAACCCCGTCAGGGGTGCAAGACAGGCCAAATACAGAAGGAAATTCAGTAACTTACTTGCGCTACAAGCACACGATTTCTGTACTTTCAAAAACGTCATAACTAGCAACTGAACTCTTAAAGGTCCCATGACATGGTGTTCTTTGGATGCTTTTATATAGACCTTAGTGGTCCCCTAATACTGTATCTTAAGTCTCTTTTATATAGACCTTAGTGGTCCCCTAATACTGTATCTGAAGTCTCTTTTATATAGACCTTAGTGGTCCCCTAATACTGTATCTGAAGTCTCTTTTATAAATACCTTAGTGGTCCCCTAATACTGTATCTGAAGTCTCTTTTATATAGACCTTAGTGGTCCCCTAATACTGTATCTTAAGTCTCTTTTATATAGACCTTAGTGGTCCCCTAATACTGTATCTGAAGTCTCTTTTATATAGACCTTAGTGGTCCCCTAATACTGTATCTGAAGTCTCTTTTATAAATACCTTAGTGGTCCCCTAATACTGTATCTGAAGTCTCTTTTATATAGACCTTAGTGGTCCCCTAATACTGTATCTGAAGTCTCTTTTATATAGGCCTTAGTGGTCCCCTAATACTGGATCTGAAGTTCGAAATTCAGCCTTGGTGCACAATTGCAGCCACTAGAGCCAGTCCCACAATGAGCTTTCCTTAGTATGTTCCATTTCTTTGTCTGTATCTATTGAGTAGGACAGAGGGTGGCGGGGGGGCAAGGTGGAGGGTGGGGGTGTGGCCTTGACCAACTGCCACTTTGCTCGTTTGAAGCCATGATATCTCTCTCTCATGGGTGGGTCAAATTCTCTGGGCGGGCAAAGCAGAGAAAGGGGAGGTAACCTTGCTCCTTATGACCTCATAAGGAGCAAGATTCCAGATTAAAGTTACTCAGTCTTTTGACAAAATACACAATAAGACAATGATAATGCGACCGACAGCATACGGGTAAAAAGTGTGTTTTGGTCAGGTGTAAATCACGGTAGGACAGGACCATAACGTTATCATGCTGGCAATAATAACTTAGTAGTAACCGAGGTAAAGTTATGTATTAATAATATTTAGTCATCTAAATCAACATAAATGACATGCCTGCGTGGTCACAGTATATTACATCTGAGTTACAGATGACAAAGTCAGACTAGCTTAAATTCAAGTCATGACTTTTAGCAAGATCACAAGCATTTCTAAGCATTTAGGTACATGGAGTGCTAACGAAAAAGCTAACGCTAGCATAAGGCATGGCTAACTTCAAACTTTATTTATTTCTAAAGCAGTGTTAGAACTTCCCATTCATTCTGCACTGGCCTGTGAGCGCCCCCTATATGGAACTGTGGTGGAACTGCAACCAGTTCAGAAGCCGGAAGTAACGAGTGAAACTTCTTCCCTTATTAGAAATTCTTTGTTTAGCGTAAGAATGTCAGGGCGAGCCAATCAGGGATGAGTCTTCCCCTACCATCCTGCAAAAAAATAAATAAATTGCAGCCAGTGTTGTTTATGGTTGCTATGGTGCCCGGGGACTTCTGCCATTCATCAGCATGTACAGCACAACAGAAAATCTGCAAACTTTCCCTTAAGTTACCAGCTAATGCTAGCGGTAGCTAGCTAGCTTGGTTACATTTTCCTAAATGAATCTAGTCGTGGTATTGCACATTGTAACCCTGCAAGATCCCCAGTCTTTACATATTATGACAGTCTCTAACATTCAATGTGAGATGGTGTCAGACTTTAGTCTTTTCAAAGTCTGTTCAGAGTCTTCAAGTGTAAGGTAGGCATTAGCCTCTCTGCATTAACTCTGAATAAGGTAGGTTTTGGTAAGATTTCAAGCAGACAACACTGAAACCTATCAATATGTAGCATTATCCACAAATACTTTTTACCATCATTAAAGCTGACTCTTGACATGTTGGTCGGCAAACCCTCAATAACTTTGTGCCATTTTATTACTGACATCAAACTAGATTTTTGATTAACACATGTGAGAAGGAATTACAGCCACTGGAGCATTCAAGGTCAAGTTAACTTTCCCTGTCACCTCCTTAACGTGGCGTGAAACCAGTAATACATTCTGTTTAATGGAGTGACACAAGGCATTGCTGTGGGCTGGGCCAGATGGGTTTGATCGTGACCATCTAGCCAGAAAGTTGGTGCTGAGCTGCAGAAGGCTCACCATGAGCCCTCCTCTATTTCAATGCGTGGCCTGACAGCCAGCATTTTGCTGATGGGGACCTAATAAGGCCTGACGTGGAGTGACCCCGGTCTATGCCTGCTGAAAGCCTCCAACGCCACCTACCCCCGCCCCCTAACAACCCCTCCCCTCCACCACCACCCTGCTTGAGCCATCAGACGGCCCTTTCATCAGGGAGGCTCATACGAGGCTCATACAACTCTTATAATGGAAGGCTATTGCTCGTGTCAGATATGCTTAATGACTTAATCTATCCGATAAAATACAGGGGAGGCTGGTATGCTAGGAATGGGACTGGGCTTTGGCAGAGGGGAGCGGAGTGTGTGTCTGTTGTGGGAGGTGGTTGCCTTTTTTTTCTCCAAAGAAACAATTTAATTACAACCTCCCAAGTTGGAATCCAAACAGACATAACCGTTAACCAGACATCCTTGGCAACACAAGTAGCAGTCAGCAATTAGTCAGCAGTGTTGAGGAGTAACTAGTTACATGTAACGACGTTAAGTCATTTTATTACAAAATAAAGGTAACTGTAATCCGTTCCAGTTAGCAACTTTATTTTTATTATTTGCAAAAAGCGACTTGCGACAAATTTAGCAACTTCAGAAAAGAATGATAATGACTATTATTGATTATATTCGTAACATTCTTAAAGGGTAAATTCACCCAAATTACGGACATATATATTTCATTTCTTAACAATAGTTGTATTTAGCCATGCAGATAGTGGTGGCACGGAATGTGTGAAAATTCCGTGTGGCCACCACGGAAAACAATGCCAATGTAAAGTCAGTGAGAAGATGACATAGCATTAAGAGCGACTATGGTATTGAGTAGTATGATAGCCCAAAAACCCGCGTAGGGAGGTTGGTTGGGGTGGTGGTTGGGTCAAACACAGGACTTTCACAAAGGAGACCAGGGATTGTGACATTTCCGCGTGTCACATTTCCGCGTGTCACATTTACTTAACTCAACCGTCCTGTTCTTCTTTTCCTAAACCCTACTGTCCCGTTGTTGTCCTGCGTCCTGTTATTGTTTTCCTAAACCCAACCGTCCCGTTCTTCTTTTCCTAAACCCAACCATCCCGTTCTTCTTTTCCTAAACCCAACCATCCCGTTCTTCTTTTCCTAAACCCAACCGTCCCGTTGTTGTCCCGCGTCCTGTTATTGTTTTCCTAAACCCAACCGTCCCGTTCTTCTTTTCCTAAACCCAACCGTCCCGTTGTTGTCCCGCGTCATGTTATTGTTTTCCTAAACCCAACCGTCCCGTTCTTCTTTTCCTAAACCCAACCGTCCCGTTGTTGTCCCGCGTCATGTTATTGTTTTCCTAAACCCAACCATCCCGTTCTTCTTTTCCTAAACCCAACTTTCCCGTTGTTGTGCCGTGTGTCATGGAAACATAAGCCCACCCACAACGTTTTCCTTAACTTAAGGGGCCATGTTCATTTCACGGAATTTTTCCGTGGGCCCATCACTGATCTGATCTTGAAAGCAATTCCAGTCTGTAAATTATGAAGAAAAAGAGTTTCTGGAAAAAAGTTGAGTTTTTTAGATACAGTTCTGAAATCCATTAAGCACCACAAATGAAGTCCTATTCATCTCCCATGTACTGTAATTGGGGCAGAGGTAGAAATCGCAAAGTCTCAAAATAGCTCTCAAAATAAAATAAAAATGAAAACCATAATGCGTGGCTAGACACCACTTAAATATTAAGTAAACTACTATTTACAAACCACAAAAAAAAAATCCCATTCATTTCCATTGTGTTTGGGTGGCGAAAAAAATCTAAATGTTCGGTCTGAACAGATACCACTAGAGATAAAGCAGAACAATATGTCCCTTTGTAATTCGGATCGGACTCTTTAAGGTCAGAGAGACTAATGCACATGCCAGTGCTTGGTGCTCTTGAAACTACAATACCTCCTGTGCACTCTGACAAGTAAAGTCTTGACCGAGCCCTGGGCTTTGCTAATGGAAGGCAGACAAAACATTTTCTTAGCTCGATAGCATCTGTTTGCAGTACAGAGTCGAGTGGATATCAAAAGAGATTGTGACCCATTTTAGACAAGTGCTAATGAATGTAAACATCACTGTGATAAAGACAACTCAGCATGAGAAAACATAGCCTCTGCATAGATAGGGTAATTTAATCCATTTTTTCAAACGCCTCTCGCCTGCCACAATGCTAATGCCGTCCTCATCACGGGAGATGTGAAAACAAGCTCGGGATGAGTTGTGTCAAAGAGACGGCAACAGAGATGGAGGGAAGACCTCCTGTTGAGAACATGAAGGAGGACATTTTCACTGCAAGGAAGGTGAAGGACACCTCAGGGTGGTAGCCACTTAATAAAAAAACAGTGACAAAACTTTCGATTTTTTTTTTCTTTTCCTGATTAGGAAGGAGTGTTTTGGGCTGCGTGAGTCAGCGGGGAGCTGATTGAATTTGTCTTGGTTCAAAAAACACAATTACTTGAGGGAGAAAGATAAAGATGCCTTCAATTATCCCTCAGCTTCCGCATATAAATATTACATGGTGAATTTTGTTTCTCATTAATAAATTCATTTTCTGATTTATTTGTTTATTTCCTGTCGCTTCCCCCCCTCCCTTTGTAGCAATTATCAGGAGGCTGTAGCACCTCTCTTTGTTGTGCTTATTTTCTGAATGCACCAGGATCGTGTATTTCCATAATCAGAGTATGACATCCACCCACTGACCGGTGGCCTGTGTTGACCCTCATTAGTCAGGCCCACACACAGCATCTGTGCACAAGGCAGTCGGTTAACCCCAGTCCACGTAAACCCCATCCATCTCTGACAGCAGCTTGGCTCCAGCACAAACAGCACTGATCCTCCTTTATCAGCATTTTAAATACCCCCATTCTTGAAAAATGGCATATCATGTAACATAACTTGTTTAAAGATAGTGTAATTAATTTTATTTTTTTAAATCTCCATGATCATCGGCTATGCAATAGATTGTAGATTGATAAAAGGTCAGTAGATTTGACGTAATTGAAGCGAGCCTTGGAGTGATACATGATACCTTCAGCATGTGATCGAATAGTCACACTATTTCACTTTAAATTTGGGAACTGAAAAACACATTCAACGCAGCTGACATTTGAATGCGTTTCCTCAAAGTACGTAACTTGTCAGTCAGTCCAAATTCTAAATAAAATGAAAAACTGCATCAACCCATTAAGCCCATTGAGAATGTCAGTGACTTCCCTGCAACATATTTAAGTCGACGAGCCGTGATAAAACAAGAAATGCATCTTGAAACTGTGAAAAAAAATAGTGCCAACTGGACAAGGACGAATGGAAAGAATGAGATGCAACGTTATTCATTTGAATGACAATATTTGTTTTTGTTTTTTTTCTTTGAGTTGTCCACCCGACGTGTTAACAGAGTCAGTCATCACAGGCCAGACATGTGCTCTGTCAGGGGCATCCACAGGGATGTCATTTCTCATGGCCTCTTGGAAAACACAATATACAAACTTTGTCATAAGGCGGGACCACCTAGGGAGAGAGAGAGAGAGAGAGAGAGAGAGAGAAACAGACTGCAGTCACAGTTCACAAAGTGCTCCATTCAGCTAAAAAAGCTTATGCAAAATAAACACCTACAACAATATAATGATTGTCATATAGGCAGCAGACAACTGGAAAAGAGGATACTTAAGATATGAAACAGACATGTTTGCACATGAATGGTAGTTTTTGTATTCGCTCTGTATCTTTATTTTGTCTCAAATAAAAAATTTTTTATCCACATTAATATTTTTCAGTACTTTGATCCCCTTTCCTGCTTAACTTTACAGTCAAGATAAACAGCTAGTTAAACCATTGGAAAAACATTGCATTATTTGTGCAGATTTTGGGAGTTGTCTGTAGTTGTGATGCTGGCCATGGAATTGACCAGGTTATTAGTAAATTTGGTACATCTGTGAACCTGTACAGTCTAATGCAATCCAATAAATCCTATCCTCATGGTTTTGTATCGACTTGTATTATATTGAAAGGTGTTTCTAATATTTTGTTCAAAATACGGTGACAATGCTAGCATGTTGATGTTTAGCAGGTTAACATGTTCATCTTTTCAGTTTAGCATGGTAGCATGCTAACAGTTGCTAATTAGCACTAAACAAAGTGCAGCTGAGTCCGATGGGAACATCATTAGTTTTGCAGAAATCTGGTTATAAACCAAAGTATTGGGAACTTTTTGATGTGATTATGATGCTAGGTGAAACACTAATGGATCCAAAGTTATTAAAATTAATTCTAAATGAAATATGAATGAATATATGTTATATTTCCTGAGAATCCATCCAGTAGTTGTTCACTCAAAACCACAAATGTGAACCTGATGGAATGAAGTTGCAGATTCAGGTGATAATTCTCTGTAGGCTCATCACTAGGAGCGACCTCTTTTACATTGTCACATTGTCATTGTTATTATAAAAATATAGCTACTTTAAGCTTATTCATTTATTGAATCCAAAGATTTAGGCTAAAGGCTCCAAGTTTAATAATTCTGTAATATAATCACTGACAGAAGGTTTTGTATGGCAAGAGAAACAGCAATAACTCCTCTCTTCCTTAAACATTGTTATGACAATAACATGTGATAACGTTCTCAATGTGTTTTATCTCACCTGCAAGCTGCGGCAGGATAGTAAAGTTTAGATTGCGGTGTTAAGATGCATAGCCATACCTCAGTCAGCTCAACGTGATCTGTGAGATTACTTAACCTGGCAGAAAGTGTAGACTGCATTAGGTAGAAGGATAAAGGAATTGGTCCTAGAGTGGTTGCAATCTTTTAGAATTCTTAGATGCTTACACTTACATGGCATTGATCTCACGCATACTCATTTCGACATTTGGCAACTCATTTTCATTCCTGCCTGCACAGATGCAGTACGAGTGGCTGGAATTAGCATGGGCTGATTTGGATGTGATTACAAAATACTGACTGTGAATGTGATCCAATCCAGAAGAGGAATAAATAAAGATAATCTTTTGCAAAAATAACATGCCAATCTTAATGGATTGCTTTTTTCTTCCCCGTTTAAGTCATGTGTCACAGCTTGTGTGTTTTCAACGTGGCCAATTATAATCACAATCGCATAGCAACACCAAAAGCGCATGTTTGACATTGCCAAACACTAACAAGAAAAGAATCATAACTGCAAGTGCTAATATTTGTTCACAGAGTCCATGTTTTATTCATGGGACATCTGTGCCACTTGGAATCAGCCTGAAGCTTCACAACCCAAGTTATTTAATTAAACTATGCAAAATTGGTGGACAAATGTTTGCTGCTTTTATTTCATTTTTCGATTTTGCAGCAGCCAAAACCTAACCCCATAACAATGCATCAATAATCTCTCAATGCTGCATCACCTCAACTGCCAATCAAAGGATGGACTGGGGCCTGTTTGCTTTCCTGATTTGAAATATTAATACAGGTTAGCCTTGTGAGATGTAAAAATGTAGACTGGGGCACATGCTGGCACCAGAAGCAAGGCCGCAGCTTGACAAGGCAAACAAGAGGTCCTTAAATAAATGATGAGTTTAAAGGTTTGGAGAGGCTTTCTGACATGAAATAACCAGTGTACAATGAGTGCAACCCTGACCCAAAGATTTCAACATAACCTCATCAGCATCAGTGGGGAAAAAAGCCTACATTTATGTGCAGCTTGTGCCCTTTCACAGTCAAGAACACTGAGAGATATGCACATTATACTGTACATAAACCTGGCACCTGTCTGGGCTGGAGTCAATCATACTGGCTCGAAGCAGCAAACGCAATGTTAACGGGTCAGATCCCTCTTCTTCACTCTTATTCTTCCTGCCGCCTGTAAAACTGAAAACCCATTTACGCTGACAGGCTGGACACTTGTTCCCTCAGCACTGTGGCTGCGCTGTACCAATTCACCATTGTGTGAATTGCTGTTGTGGTTTGCACTTCAGGGCCACAGTAAATACCGGATCAAGTGAAATACGTATAATTTTTACTTTATTGTGAACTGATGGATTTCCTGGTCCATTGACACTGATGGTGGAATGAGAGAATGCAGCTTGAATGTAGGAGCTGGCACAGTGAGGGCCTTCACTAAGCACAGGCCATGGCTTCCAGGGATTTGTTCAGATAAGAGCTGAGCAGGCCTGAGGATCTGCTGGAGCCTTCCACATCTCAGTTTCCCTGTGAGTGTGCAAGACATGCCTCAGAGGGACTGTAAACTTAGCACTTTTTCTAGTTCTAAACAAAATGTTGAGGGCTGTACAGTCAGTAGAAAGCTAAAGAAGTGGGGTTGTGCTTCAGTTTGACAGACATGCATCCAAACACATCAGCAATATCACATTATACACTCTGGTAGTCAATCCCCTTTTCAACACAGCAATGGACTCATCAAGTAAAATGTTGCTTATAATTGACCATTTGCTGAGCTGCAAACTTTTCATTTATTGCATACAGTAAGTCATTTTTTAAACAATAGGTACTTGATTTCAGAAGCAGGATTCAGGAAGAGAACAAAATGGAGGTCTTCGAGATTATAACTTTATAAATGTCCAACTGATATTAAATTGCCTTCTTTGTCTACCACAGCATACCAGCTCTGTAAATCACACAACATGAGAAACCAAAAAGTATCATTCACATAATACTGAAACTAGCTCTATAAGAATGATAAGGGGAAATGTAAGAGTTATGATTATTTACTTCTAACATAACATTGTTCAGGTACTTAGCTTAAACATGCTTGGACAAGAAAGACAAAAATTAGATTCATACTTTATTGTTTGTATTTTCAAACATGACCAAAGGGACTAACCAATGTGTTTGCAAAGGTAACTCTATATCAGCTGTGAGTCTGGCACCTGGAATGTAATAGAGCAAAACAGAGCCACTGATATTTAGCCTACAATCTGTAGCATCTAGGACCAGTTCAATGGGGAAATACTACACAGTGGATGTGCTAGCTGTGAACAAGTCTTTTGTTGGTAACACATAACCCCTTAAAATAATGTAGTATGAAATGCTCCTGGCCATGGAAGTAAGGCTGGGTTGCATTACAATAGTGGGTAGTAAGCTAGTTAGCTTAACATGCTAACATTTGCAGCTGACGTTAGAGGAGACAAACATACTGTATAATATCTTTTTACACTTTTGCTCTTGTATTTTTGTTTTTGGAGAAGTTAAAAAAAAAGAAACCATCATCCAAACTCTTTACATATGGAGAGTATCTCCTACTAAAGCCCCACTTCATCATGGGGAGGCACCACAAAAACGGGATAGTGGAGGTTGGGTTTAGGAAAAACCTTACGGGGAAAGGGTGCCTTAAATGCCGGGAGACGCGCCACAGTAACACACGGGACAAAACGCCAAACAAAGCACCACACACGGTACGCGATCCCTGCTCGCCCGGTTGAAAGTCCTGTGTTGTTTGACCCATCCACCACCCCGACCAACCTCCCTACGCGGATTTTCGGCTTTTTATATTACTCCCTACCATTTTCGTGCTGTGGCCACAAAATATGCTTCCCATTGAAATACATTACTTCACATTTTTGAGTTGTCCGCCACATAAAAACCGACAAAAACGTCTCCGTGAACACGTATCGATAGATTACAATAACGTCACATTTACACGAACTGCCATGAGACCGGGCCGAAAGTCAGTAGCGCGTTATTCAGATGCTATTTTAGGGGCGCATGCTTGGCCATAATGTAGCGTGTGCACAACGTGCATATACTTTGCTTCTCTCATCTACATGGACGCAGCAGTTCCCATTTTTGCAAACCACACATAATTACAAAGAAAAATGTTACTGAAAATGTGCTTCAGGTGTTTGGATAGGTCAGGAGCACTTTACAGTACAGTCCTCAAAAAGTCGCAGTATTTCAATGAATTATGGATGAGTTGATGACATAAATGAGGAAATATTAGAGGACTTAAGGAGACATGATGTTGACACTCCGGCGGGATCTGGTCCGGGAGTGGCAATGCGAGATGGAGTGGGGGGAGTAGGAAGGGGCAATGAACCACCAGGGCTGAGCAAACAGAAACATTTTAAACCTGATATATTCTGTCATTTGAAATGCCAAAATATACCACAGGTTTCTATGGTGACAACACTGTTTTTTCATTTATACAGCTGTACATGTTCAATTACATTTCTCTTTGAGTTATTTTGGCATTATAAGGATAAAGTGTCACAGTCGTCTGACACTGAAAGCCTTTCTTTAAAAAAAGCAGTGCCAAATTGGGGAAAAACACAAAAAATCTATACAAAAGGAGTGCTTTGTAAATATACTCATCCAATTTGTTGAGGATTAATCTTTCTTCATTAGATGTCGGCTGTATCATAAGCTAAACGTCCCCTAAGCGTCAGAAATGGGGTCTTTGTTGACTGTTTTTGTCATTAAATTCGCTTCACCCTGTACATCGTTTCCACCTAAAAGCAGAGAATATCAGGGAGAGAAAAAAATCAATTACACCTTGCACTTCTGTGTGCATGTCAGGGGCTTTTTAGCATTTGGAACCTAATTAAATTAACCTCAAAGGGAGAGGGACTGGAAGCGCGGCCAGGGCACTCGGTGCACGTCCGATGATTAGTGCATTGATTTATTAAAATGGGCTAGAAAGCCAGACAAGACAAGACCCTTTTCCCCCGCCGGGGTCTTGTTTACTCCAGACTAAGATGGTTAGAACCGTTCTGCTCGCACTCCTCTGTGCTGCACAGAGGAGTTAATTAGTGGCGAATAAGCAAGCATTTCTGAAATACAGTTAGAGCTAGATATAATGGGCACTGCTTTGTCCATGGTGGTGTGGCAGTAATGCAAGTCCAACAATTTAGCTTCTGGGTGTGTTCTTGCAAGATTGGACTTGTGCTTACAGTGACAAGAAAAGGAAACCTAAAACATGTTTCCATATAGTTTGTATTAGATATGGAATTATAATGAAAAGAATCATGGATCCAAATGTACACCCGGCACAGGTGTAATTTACTTGGGGGATTGGGGTGGTTACAATCAATAATCAAAACTGGCCTATTATAATTTCCTTTACATAATTAAAGACATTTGCACCATAAATTGATGCAGAATTTTTTTTACAAGAATGCAGAAAATTAAGTGTTTGACACTCAAAAGTGGAGATCTTGCCCCACCACCCCCACCAGTCATTTCATTTCCAGTGAAATTCTGCCGTACTTTACACCGTTTAGCTTTCAGCATTTAAGGGTATTTAAGCAGTTACTGGCTAACGGTAGGCTAAACTGCTGTGAAGTGTATTGTTAACTAGCGTCACATACAGCGATGCTTCTGTTGCCTCTGATGTCCCTTTCACAGCATCAGAGCATCAGAGAGAAAGGCAGGCATTTAAGTGGCACTGAAATGAGGCACCGAAATTACTATTCAGCCTGGGTTGGGTACCCAAACCCGGTGCCAATATGTATCTACCCATATTGGCAACGGGTTTGGGTACCCAACCCAGAGCACCTACACTCGGTTGGCTCTGATCCAAAAGCAAATCAGAGGTGGCTTGTGGGAGTTGCGGAGCTGCTGTGTGGGTCTGGCCTAGGCAGTGTGGAGGAAGTGCTGGGGCAGATACTCAGTAGAACTAGCTGATGGCTGTCGTTTACTGGAGACCCTTCACAGCAGTTAGATGTTTGTCACTTTTTGCATGAGACTCCAGTACACTAAACTAAACTAAACGTTCCGAGTTTAATTGTTTTCTCGATCGCAGAAGGAGCAGTAGGCTTAGAATAAGTTAGAAGCAACTGTTTCAAGCCAAGTATCGCTAAACTTACACTTCCACATACCTAAAGAATAAAATCAGTTTTATGTTTATGGTACAATCCGAAAGAGACTTGCACCGATAACACAAAAGGTGATTGGCTGCAATTTAAGTTGCATGTTGGCCTCATTTGTAGTCGTAATACAGCGAATTATATTCATATTCAATTATATAACACCACGGAGTATAAAAAAAAACATTTGCGCTGCTAGAACATTTTAATGAGCAATAGAGGTAACGTTACATGGACTAAGGAAATTTAAGACCTAGACACAATACTGAAGCAAATGTAAGACTTTTTAAGGCCTTACATTTTTATTTTAAAATGTAAGACTTTTTAAGACCCCGCGGAAACCCTGACATACAATGAAATAAACGGATCCAAATGGAAGTGGGATGTTAACACAACAGTACAGCAATAAGTCACAGTGACCTAAACCAGGAAAAGGTAAATAAACAGCAAAGGTCACGGGTTCAGAGCCCAGTGCCTCCTAATCCTCAGAATGGGCCTCTCAAAGAATCTGCTGCCACAGTGGGTCATCTGGATATCCTGGCACTGACTCACTTTGTCAGCAAGCCTGTCGCCAAAAGACAAAAATATGCTCGTTACCACACAGAGGCATGTCAAGATGAGCTGTTGATCTCTTGACACATACGCTTTTTACACACAGGGACATCCATATCAACAAGAAGCACAAAGGTCTTACAATGTGTCATAGTAAAAGAATATTTATGTATCCAATATATACACCTAGTACTGAAACAATGAAAGTATTAGTTTGTCTTAAGAGCGGCCACTGTGTTGATAATCGATGAATCGTTTATGTAATTTTTCAGGCAAAAAACGCTTTTCCATAATGTTGGCCAGACAGAGCAAGAAATTTTGAAGACGTCACTTTGGGCTAATGGAAATATGGATGGACAATTTTCACTACTTTATGGACCATATGATTAAAGGCAGGGTTGGTAACTGTTACCAATAAACACTTTTATATATTGTTGCAAATGGTCTTTACACCCTGATAGTAATAAATAACTTATGGGCTCTGTAATCCTGTAAAAAACGACCACCAATTAGTGCCTCGCGGTCCGCTTGGAAAGAACCAATGAAATGCCTCCTTGCCCCGCTGTGTGTACTCTACCCCTCGTGTACAAATCTGAGCTCAATGCGCATCATCGCTACATTGCTAACAGAACGTTTGTTTTAAACATTCGCTATGATAGTGGTAGGTGTTTGTAGACTGGGTAAACCCAGCCCGATCTGCCGGCCTTTTGATTTCGCCCTGCAGCTCAGGCTGGAAACCTGTACGTTTATCTATCCTGCTTCCGTTACAATTTTGCGGGGACCAATCACAAACTGGCTTATCCACCTGGTGCGCTATTGGCGGGTTTAACATGATGACAATAGAGAAGCGACCCAGCAGCTTTTCGTTTATATTCAACAAGCCGGCCATCGAAGTGCAGCACTCCATGGCAGCAACCTGTTGATGCCGCTGTCGCTGCTACATCACCCGGATCGTTGGTCTGATTGGTTGAAGGAATATCCAAATGCGTACAGAGTCATTTGAACTATACCTGTTGATCACGCCTCTTGTGCAGTAGAAAATACAGAGCAGACTCCCCAGACTAATGTTCAATCTTAAAAGATTGAGCTTGGTCTGGAGATAGACAGACTAAGGTGTTTGCTTACCGGTGAATGAGGACATGAAGTAAAGTTGCGGTTCTTTCTCTGCTCTCACAGCAGTACTCGTGCACGTCTGTGTGTGGGTCGGAGACCAGAGGGCAGGGGGAGGGGTTAGATGAAAAATCTTGCTAGCTTTTCAACATTACCAACCCTGCCTTTAATTGATTAATCAGGAAAGCAATCAGCAGATTTATCAGCCGTATACATATCACAAAGATATGTAGGCCCAGATTTCACGAAGTGCTTTAAGTGGTTAATGAGAACAGCCTGCTCAACTTGCAACACAAATCCATAATAAAATCTATCATATCATGCTCGACAATGTCTCGGTTTTTCATTGAAATAACTGGCTGTTCCCCTCAAGCAATATCTTAATTTCAACTTTAAATCACCTTTTACTTACTGACTGCAATGAGCTGCATTCCATTTACACCAGGGATCTTCAACAGGGGTCGATGACAGAGTCAATGCAGGGGGTCCTCCAAATTAATCTTATTTATTTTTTATTTTTTGGGGCCTTTTTAGGCCTTTATTGACAGGACAGCTGAAGACATGAAAGGGAAGAGAGAGGGGGAACGACATGCAGCAAAGGGCCGCAGGTCGGAGTCGAACCGGGGCCCGCTGCATCGAGGAGTAAACCTCTATATATGGGCGCCCGCTCTACCAACTGGGATATCCGGGTGCCCAAATTAATCTTAATTTTTGAAGTTTAAAAAAAAGTCTTAACATGAATCTAACATATTATTAGCAAATATAAATCCCCACTGATGATAGGCTTACTGGCCTATAGTAGTCCCTAAAATAGCCATCCACATTTTAACATTAAAACATGATTTATAAAACCATGCCAACAATTAAAAGGCATTTTAATATGCACTAAAAAGGTATGTATAAAGGCTTTACGCCACCCTACACGTTATTGTAGGCCCAGTTCAATATACTTCATTTTATACAATAGATGTAGTAGGGGGTCCCTGCTCCGTCTCTCTTTCAGTTAAGGGGTCCTTGGCTTAAAAAACGTTGAAGACCCCTGATTTACACTGTAAAGAGAATCAGTTCGAGCCATCTCACTAGAGAGCAGGCGCGTGCAGGTGCGAGATGCAGCTAGGCTACAGAAGATCAAGGTAAATTAGTGCTGTATTTTAAACGTCAGCATTAGAGGCATTAACAAAGAAACACATTAAATATGACCATAACAATAGTCGGACGGCCTTCTGCTTGTTTTCTGTCTGTCTCGTCTACAGGTGTGTCAGGAGGCCTCAGGAGCTAATGAGCTGATGAGCTGCACCTGTGTGCAGGTGTCCAAATAAAAGGGCTGCTTCCTCTTCCTTTGAGAGGGCCAGGCTTACTTTGCAACACAGCACTCTGTATGGAAACATACACAAGCCATGCGTTACAGACAACTGACTTGGTCCCATCTCACACTCCTTGTTTCTTTGCTTAATTTCTTTTGGTTAATAAAGCCACATTTTAGTTAAAATCCAACCTCTTGACTCCCTCTTTTGTTGTGGTCTCACCACTAGGTAAGAAAAAAAGTGTCTGTGTGTGCTCAGCTCTGCGGCAAAAAAAAAAGTGCAACCCGCGAAACAAGTTATAAAAATGTATATGGCCCTTGATGTCAAAAAGGTTCCCCACCCCTGATTTACAGCAATGTTATTTATTGTGCTTATAGGAGCTGGTAGCGATAGCCGTTCACTTCTGTATTACACATTGTTGGTGACTCTTGTTTTTAGTGTGACCTGCTGGTAAAAGTGACTCATGAGTTTGGGTTCCTGCCCCCTAAACAATATAAAAATTACTGATGATATGGACAAAAAATAAATTGACTCAAAAATTGAAAATCATACTCATCTAAAAGCTGTCTCAAGTTAAGCTGCTTATCTGCAGTGTGAGGAATGTCGAGCCTATGGGTCATTCCATTTATGTTATGAGAGGAAATACTCCAAGTATCCAAACATTGTCCAAGTGCCAAGAGAAGGAGGAGATCCCAGGCCTGAGTGTAAATTTAATCTTAAAACAGCATTACCATTGATACTCATGTTTAGATATATTCTTTAGCTCGCTGTTATCGCTCACAATTGCGATATTGTTTGGATTCCCACATTGCTGTTCCAGTGGACTGGCAGCTCACTGATGGAAACCCTTCCTTGGGGAGTCTAGAAATGCAGCCGTTTTCAATGTGTCTGATCCTGCTCCTCTATCCCGAGCTGACTGTAATTGGCAGCCTTTCCTCCTCATTGAGTTATTACATTTCCCCTCTTGGCGATCCCACGTACCCCTGGGAGCACTTCACACTGCGAGCGAGTCCCGCGAGTCCTTCCTCTGCAGGACACACAAGACCTGCAATATAGTCGTCCTCATGGTAACAGAAATCTTTCTCTGCCTAGCGCTCTCTTCCTCTGACTTTCCATAACAGGCCATCATAGAGTTTGCCAGCGTATAATGAGGCGCTAAGTGGAAAATAGCATGGCGCCAGGCATTATCATTTTGAGATTCCGTAATGTCCACAATTAATGCACGAGGGTGGTTACTTTACATTTTGAAAAGAGAAGAAAACAATGATGTACTAATGCATTAGTGAAAGGGCTTAATGCCATCGCTCTTCAAAGACGCAGCCGCAAAAAAAGGGTGCAAAAAAGGTTTACTTTTCCACAGGATGCAGGTCCCTTTCAACTTGACATCTCTTGTGAATGGTTTTTATGATGTGGCGGCGCAAAGATGATTTATTCTCCTCTAAAGTCACCCTAAGTTGAAAATAAACACAGGTTCAGTGGCTGCCGGTGTCACTGCTGAGTAAACACAGACCTACCTGCAATTAAAGCCCCAGTTTTCTCCGGCGGAGCTGACATCTTGGCTGTGCGGGAGATCAGGAGCGGCAGGAGGCCACAGTCCATTTCTCGCGTATTTTCCACAGGAATAATTGCAGAAACTGTTTCATATGATTAAGGACTCCGTAATCGCACAATTTCCATATTGTTGACTCATACTTGGAGACGGTTTTGTCTGCCGTGGCACAAACTGGTAATTGAATAGGAAATGCAGATGCAATTATCTAGTGTGCAATAACTTGTGAGAAACTTGTCAGTGATCAGTATTTCCACTAGTTTTAGGCTCCAGACTGAGTCCTGACACTCACCATACGTCCTTCTTACTGTGGGAATATAAATCAGTTTTCCTGCCCTAACTACTGCAATCAGTAAAGAAAACAAAAACCTGGGGCTCCTCTTTATGCAGGCAATGTTCAAACCTGAACTGTTCTCAGAGCTGTGCTCTATTGTGTGCGGAAAGAAATAACACACATACAAGTAGAAATGTAAGTGCAAGCACATGGCAGTTGCTTCATTACATCACTACATAGGATACTTCTTTTCATTGTGCATAGAGAAGAATTCAATTAATTTAGAAAACAAACTACAAATGTGTCTCCATTAGGAATCAGCCTCTCCACTTCAAATATAATTAGGCTGATTTAATGCAACTTGAGATAACAACTAGGCCACAAGTTCCAGGTAAGACCCTGTCATTATCCATAACTAAACTGCAGTCCAGACGACATTGTGTTTGAGAGGGAAAAGACAATTAAGGGTGTTGGTCTGACAGACAGCTGGGGCATGGATTGGGGGAACAGAGGATGCAACTTGATATCTTTAAAGGAAAAATCCACCCTAAGGAACTCCTGTGTTGAGAGCAAGTCAAACAAAGACACAGAGAGGAGTAGCATTTTCAACCATAAAAGACATTTACAGTCAAATATGTTTGTCTTCAAAATAACCAATAAACTACCAGCTACATCACACACCTTATCAGAGTTAGTTACCAGGAGTACTCCACCAATGTAACATTGCACTCCTATACAGTACAGTAACATCGATAGAAAGTTTAAAAAAAATCAAAATCTACCCACAGAGAACCAGGTATACTATGTTTTTTTTATTCCATGCATTCTGATCCCTTGTCTAAACCTGCCACCTACATTAACCACAATGCAACTCGATCACCGACAGTTCGGTCGGTGATTCAAGTGTGTTATGCTAGTAGCAGCTAATGTAGCCTCTAGCCACTAGCCTAGAGCAGCGATGAGGAGCGGACTACAGAGGTGTGATAAGCTCCATTCTTCTGTCTAACTCCACACCACCAGTTTTTTTTTTATTTAAAACTTGTAGTCTTTAGGCACATCATTGGAGGCAGTTTACGTTATTAACAGTTTATGTTATTTATGCGGCTAGGGGTCAATCAGTCTTGATTTGTATAGCACTTTTCATACATTTTGATGACTTTGTGAAGTAACGTGGGATCATGGGAGTTGTGGTAATAATTGTTAAACAGTCACCATTGCTGATGGAAATCTATCTGACGTTATTCAGGCAGAAATGACCCTGGGGTTTGCGCTCGCTGATTCAAGTTATTACAGGGACTAACTGAAGGTCAATCTCCGGAGCTGCTATCTGCCGGCAAAGTCTCCTAGCGGCAAAGAGTGACATGAAGGGGCCACAGGGTGCGCTACCTAGCTTACTTGCTAACTTAACATTAGATAATTTGACTACCCATACAGCTACTGTTGCCAATGTTATGTGGCATATTCCATCGAGGGCTTGCCTAGCGCTGTTAACTGTTTTACCCCTAACCCTAACCCTTGTCTGGGTTGGAACATTGTTGGGATAATGTAGGTAAACCACTCAACAAAATATACAACATTGGTCTAGTCATTATTAGGCCCTATACCTTTAATGCAGCTCCTGATGGAACCACAAAAGGCTTTATACAACTTGTTCCTGTACAGTAGTTATCCCCAAGACTGTACACTCAAAACTGCAAATGTCATCCTGAAAACTTTGACCTGTTAGTGTCATTAAAGGAAAATTCAATCCAATAAAAAAGTTTGGACCAAAGTGGTGGACTGACCAACAGACTGACATTGGCCATCCCCAGAGTCACACTGTTAGCATGGTTAAACATTATTGTAACAACATCCCCTTTTATATACTTAATGGTGTTAAATAAGATCCACTTTAGAATCAGTTTAATTTAACACATGGTGAACATGACGGTAAAGTGGTTCTTGAGCTCATCTGATAGGGCTGTGGGAGTAAGGTTAGGGATGCATCACATTACTTTTTACATTGCTACCCAATGTTGTTATGCAAATGTAATCACTAATGCATATTTCATGTTATCATAATTCAGAAAGACCAGAATTCAGTGCAGCCATGAGGATTGTTATGACTTGTGGGAAAGCTACTATTCACACCTGCACCTAAACCTAACAATATATTTATTTTCTGAGATTGTCATAAATCTTGCAGATTCATAAACTAAAGCGCACAGACAGATTTAGTGATGTATATCATAACAATAGCTTATGAGGCTTCAACAAAAATCCCTTTCTGTACTGTACTGAACACAAATGTATTGATTTGTGACAAAGCTGACAAGCATTGAGAACTTTGTAAGGGTACAGACAGTTTATTAAAAAATAGTTCACAGTCAGACAGTCAGTCCCTCGAGAAAAATGTGATTATGCGATCGCATAATTCAATGCATAATCAGCCAAAGTCTGCATATTTATGCGGGGGCCGCATTTTTTTCAAATACGCCGCACTTTTGCCGCATAAATTGCTGATTTCCGCGCAAAATATGCGGGGCTTGCATGATTTCATAATCCCTGCATTTTTGTTGCAAAAAAGTCACATATATCTTAGCAGAAAGTTGAAAAATGTTGCGTTTACTTCACACAAGAGCAGCCATTTCCCCCTGTTGCCATGGGAACATTATGAAGTGATGTAATTACGCGACGTGAACATCATCAAAAAGCAAGGTGTTGGAGGAATCACTTTTTTTTGCTTTTTTTAATCAAACAATTGCAATTTTTGCAAGTTCCCGCAATTTCATTGCATAAAATTGCATAAATATCCTGCATGTTCCTTAGCATTTTTTAAGAAAACGTGCCGCATAATCAAGGATTTTTGCCCGCAACAAAACTCAAAACTTTTCTGGAAGGACTGGACAGTACCGTTCGGTATACAGGCAGGTGCCATCTTGGGAAAACAATCATGACCAGTCAAACGACGAATGCGGTGCTTGAGCTATGTTACTGGTTACTGGTTACATGCCATGTGTCGTTGGACTGGTCATGACTGTTTTCCCAAGATGGCGCCTGCCTGTATACCGAAAGGTACTGTCTTTATAAACTATGTTTTTAATAAACTGTCTGTACACTTACAAAGTGCTTCGGTTTACATGTAGGGACCCTCATTATGCTACCGTGGAAGTGTGGTGCTATTTTGAGCCTTGTTAATGGTATAGAAATTGCGATTTATTTTTACTTTTGCATGCCCCGAAGACTAGCTTTATAAGCTAATTAGCGCTTTGCGCTAAAACTGGTCACATTCGATTAGCATGAAAACAAATCCAAGAGAACTGTTGACTCGGTACCCATGTGTTATTAACCCTTAGGTTCATTTTACGCTGGAATTGTCCTATATGTCAGTTTAGACCAAATGTGGTCACAGTTTATAAAAGTGAGGTGCTTTTTTAATGCCTTTAATTCCATAGTACTACGCAGAATGAAATCATGACATTTATCCTGAAAAGCATGGAGTCACCATCCTCAGATATCCAGCTGCATGCCCACTTTTTGTCAACTGGGGGAAACATGCCAGTTTACATCACCTGGAATGACGCAGAGTAAGAGAACAGAGCAAAACGGAGTAAATGGAGCATAGCAGAGAAATTCATCTGCCAATTCTCTGCCATCTCGACTCAGGTCTTGAGTCTGGATTGAAACACACACACACACAAGCCTGTCCTTGTTCCATTCTCTCCACCTCACTGACTTCCATGTCAGCACTAAATGAATGAATAACAAATGACCAAAAAGGCTCCTACAAAGATCTACAAGGATAACATAATTTTTTTTTCCATCTCCACATGAATTAAAACAGAAACCTCTGTTTGGCATCACTACTGGTCACTGTTGACTTTTCAAAAGAGAGGACAGTCTATGCGGTATAGTTGATTTTCCACAAACCTTCATCACTTAATTACAGTAATAATGAATGTATGGACTAGAGTAAAGATTCTGATAGCTGAGGGTAGCTGGAAGGCATTATTTGGCCACTACTCCTGACTCCTACTCCTGTCAACTGGAGGCATGGTTGAGGGTTGGAAAAACCTTTTGAAAGTTTTGTACCATCTGATGGCATCTGCTCCTGACTTTATTTTACTTCATCAGGAAAAATGTGCTTTAATTGACAATATTAAGATGTAAATGTACACATTGGTTGAGTATGGGGCTTTTCTTGAAAGAGTCAAGCTGCATTTGTGCTGGAGAATATCGACAAACTATAATAGAGGCTGTAGTCTGATTATTACTTTGATTAATAGGCCATTTTTAATGTGCACTTTTCAGATGCTACTTGCATATCAAAGTGTGTATAGTTCTATAATATTTTCAAATCTGTATTAACCCTTGAAGACCCACCATAGACCTATATTTTTACTTTTTTACGGGCACTGGGCACTTAGTAGATTAATTGTTAATGCAGCTCAGCCCGGTGTGTCACGTTTTTCTAGTCATAAATCAATAAACATTGTGTTTTGGTTAGGCTAACTTTTTCTCATGCTCAATTATCTGTCATAAATTGTTGCAGCAATTTGTGGGTTGATTCTATTTGTTACACATATTTGGTGCAAAATATAACGATGTTTGACCACTCAAGAATTGGTAAAAGAAAATGTATAAAAGAATCTCTCCATAATACCACATTAGGACACCAACACATTGAGGAACACCATAGAAAATTCCATGCTGTGATTTGGTATCAACAACTTTTGACATTTAGAGATTTCTGCAAGAATAGCAATGGTCAACTTGACTTCTGACCATTGGATGGCACACTTCTGTTCTAAAATAAAGTTGCGCAGAAACCAGAAAGTATCAGAAAGCTTCATGAGGCTGTGATTATCCTAGAGGTCACAATAGATCATTTTTACAGTGGGTAAAAAATGGTCTCACTACAATGAAATGACTACTATAGGGACTAACATGATCACACATTGGGCTCATTGAATCCACAAGTCTCTGCTTTCCAGTCATACACATAGAAGTCATTGAAGCTATCACTGTTCATACTTACACCAGAACTTTTTTGTTTTGGTTTCTTACAAAAAAATACCATCAATACTGCTGCAAAGAATATTACTTATGTTAGAGGATATTCAAAACAGCAGATGTAAAATCGGTTGTGTGTATATATATATCAACAAATAATAGAGAGAGGCATTTGTTTTCATGACCTGATGACCACACTGCTACTTGAAATACTGCTAAAAGCATGCTGTTCCAATTAACACATGAAACAATTTTTCTTCCATCGTTTACATGAACACTGTGTCAATCGACAAATCACCGGGTCATATTTCTTCATCAGCTGCTGGTCTGTTCCACGCCTGTCTTCTCCACTGTATCTCAGTGACATGTGGAGAGAGAGCAAAGAAGAGAGTGAGAGATATTGGAGAAGCAGGAGACACACTGCTGATGGGTGTAACGAGTGTACTGTATGCGTGACAGGAGTGGCATAAGCTTCTGCTAGGAAGAAAACATTGCACTTATTTTACTGTCACGGTGTATGATTGCAGTCAGAAAATGTCAAGCCATGAACACCCAGGTCACCCTGAATCAAAGGAGGCTGAAGCCTGTACAGCAGGATTAGAGGTGACCAGCAGTGGAAGCCCCCTTATAACTTAGTTTCGCTGTCTTCCACAGATATTCAGTGATATTATTCTTCATTCATTGTGTCATGTTAACAGGTGACACGATGAATGACGGGGCCTCTGCAAAAACAGAGTAACTTACGGAGTAATGCACGGTGTAACATACAGAGTAGGAGTAAGGTAGGGAGTAACGTACGGAGTAGTCGTAACACACGGCGTAATTAGTCCCTAAACTGGTTAAATGCCAGTGTGCCCTAAAAATGATATTAAAACTATTTGTAATGTCTGCTCACACTTATATTGAACCAACAGAATTACCAGAAATATTTGTAACAATTAAATATGTAAAAAGCTAAAACAAACAAATCATATAAAATTAATATGATCACAGGTTTTGTTTTCTTAAAGCAAAACCTAGTTGATAAAAACCATACAATGCTCTTAATACTTTAATATTAATTTTTGACTGCTAAATGAAAGACATAAAAAAAAAGATGTACTGGTGAAACCCTTTTGAAAGTACCTATTTAATACTTTGTGATTCACTCACTTACTAATATTTCTAATGTAATGAGTCATATGTGGAGTTTGAGAAAATGGTCTGGCCATTTTGTTAAACTAATCCAGAATAAATCCCAGTATCACATTTACAGAAAACCTCTCTACCACTACAATGCACCAACTGCTACATACAGTATCAGATGTCTTTGTTGCCAGATGTTTCACATATTAAGAGTCCATGGGAGGTTCTGGTTGCAGTTGGCAGCTGTGATTGATGTCAGAACTTAAATAAATAAAAATCGCGAGAGTCACAGTCCAGTGCTTTACATTCTAAACCCATATTTAGTTGTAATCAAACTTTTTTTATGTTTTGTTAAAAAAACATATTCATTACTATATCACATTAGTTGTTTATAATCAGCTTAAGTATGCAGTGCACAGATCATATTTAGCAGAGATAATTAAGGATGTTAAGTTTCTGTATTGGAGGGGCGGGGCCATTTGAACTGTTCTTCCCTGAAGCGGTGCAAAGGCTCATGGGAGAAAATCTTTTTTTGTTCTGAACGGTTTCTGTCCTAGTTAAAGTATGTTTTAAAAATGTTGTGTTTTGGGTGTGCATTTATATTACCTAGGTTTTAGATTTATATGGTTGATTTAGTGTACATTTACTGTTGCAGCATGACTGAGACCCAGGTGGGGAATGATAGGGTCTGGGCAGTGAAGTTACATTGATTATTCAGATTCATGCTGGGTATGTGGTTAAGTAAAATGTATGCATAGTCATTCTTTCTGTTTTACTGGAACTAATGTATTGAATACATTGTTCTTAAAACTATTCTATTATAAAATCAAAAACATACATATGTGATTTTGTTATATAACTTTGATCATATCTCCTAATAGTTTCATATTTATTATATATCAGCAAAAGTAACTTTGTTTGCTAATGATTTTTAGTAAAGACTACTAATGTAAACTGGATTTTTCTACTGCATCAACTTCCCGCTCTGTGTTAATACAACTTGACCTGTTACATTTCACCTTGTGTAAAAACTTAAACGGTTTGAGGCAACGGGTTTCCACGTAAATTTCTAGTAAAGTCAACTAATTCGGGAACATAACAACCATCCCTAGCAACAGTTGCAGCACCAGGTGTGCACTGTTTCCTAAATCATTTACATGGTCTGGTGGAAAAATATGGATTTTAATAAGTCCCTTTAGGAGCAGTAGAGGGCGGGAGCCTGGGAAAGTGGACAGAGTCAGTTGTCCTGTGCATTACATTAGATTCTTTAAAATGTTTCATAATGACAAACATGCAGGATTTGAGCTTACTGGGCTGAAAACTGACAAACTTCCCTGCGTTGTGTAGCACTAGATCTGACCTAAAATACAGCCAGTTGTTGCCAAATTACTTCAGTGTACATAACAAGTACGCCTACAAAACTTCCTAAAGAAGTAACTGTTGTGCGTTTACAAAAACGAAAGGCCCAATTTATTGTTGACTTACACTGCAGCTCTTTGCACTTCAAATCTAATGCCCAATTTTGGGATGTACTATTCAGTACCATTTCCCTCACATGCTTGCTTAGCTTAAGCTTCTCAATTATTCAGACTCGGATCAATACTCAACACACTCTTGTGAGGAAAAGCAGGAGGCAGAGACAAATTTAAGCCTGAATCAGGATTATGGATTTGTATCAATTTATGTGTGGCCACTCAACCAAGAAATCTGTGGAAAACACAGCAAAATACGGCTAAGTGGGGAAAGTTGGAAGGCTCAGAGCTTCTGTCCATTTTAACTCCTTGTTCTTCAGTGACCCTTTTTTTTTTTTTTTTTTTTTTTTTTTTTTTTTTTAGCTTTGGCCAATTATTACACCGCCAGCCTTGATCTGTCAAAGGCACCTTTCTCATTTGCCTGTCACCAGTTCACTCCACAGGCCTAATGAACAGGGACTCCATTACCCAAGTTTACCTCCAACTTTAACAACAAGGCTGTGGTAAGACTGCATACTGATAGACAAGGACAAGTCACACATCAATGGTATCCCTAACAAGAGATAGAAAGATGAGAACTGTCCTTTCATAACTTGGGAGTGAAACTTTCATTTAGGGATTTTAAGGGGGAATTGTTGGGATTTCCTGTTATGGCTTGGCTCCCCCTAGTGTTGTTTGTGACTAAGTCAATGTGTTCACACCTGTAGGTGACACGTTTGTTATTAATTATCATCTTTCTTGTAAAATATGACACTTGCCAGATAACTAACATACAGTTACACACTTAGAATATTAATCTGAGCCTGTCAGTGGCAAAACAAGCACTTTTGTGAAGTTAATACAAGCTGGACAATTGCCCTATTAACTTGTTGTAGCTTGTTTTGCCGCTGCTGACTGCAGCGATCTGGACTGGACCAATTTCTTTTTTTAAGGATAATTTTTTGGGCTTTTCTGCCTTTATTTGACAGGACAAGTAGGTGAGAAAGGGAAGAGAGAGAGAGAGAAAGGGGTGAACACATGCAGGAAATTGTCACAGGTCGGATTCGAACCCTGGACCTCTGCGTCGAGGCATAAACCTCCAAGTATATATGCGCCTGCTCAACCCACTGATTCAACCCGTCCACGTACTGGACCAATTTCAAAGATGGTTGTTCCCATCAGTCACTTCGACACAAAAACATAGGAAAATATCCAGGTCCAGGTTGAAAAAAACGGTAGTTACTCTTTAAGGTAACTGGGACAAACACAGACCTGATGAGCAAAGTCTCTAGACCACTTTTCTGTTGCCATCGACCTAATTGTCTCAGGTCTTGCTTATTTGGAACTTGTGTGGGTCTTTTGTATACTGTCACATGTTGAAACAAATAAATCTAATAGACACATTTCTCTGCAACATCACTTGACAGGATTACAGCTGTATAAATGTCCTAAAAATCCTCATTAATCCAAAATTTGCCTCAAAACATGCACGTTTTTCGCTGCCTGTTTCTGAGTTCTTTGACATGGCCTGGCTTCCTTTTTGGACCTGGTTTGGATCATTATTGCACTATAGTTTTGCATTATCCAGTGTTCATCTGTGTGTTGATGTGTGTGGTGTAAAGTGCGTATCCATACGTGCGGTTCACATCTTTAGCCAGTTACAGAAATGTTCCTCCCTCGCTGGCTGCATGCAGCGGTGTGGCCTGGATCTGTGGTCCCGCTCTCCGCCAAAGCGAAAGCCAGAATTAGAGATGGCGGTGAAGCCCTTGTGTATTTAGATTGGCAGATGAACAGCAGCTTCTCTCAAGCCCTGTTTACAAAGGGCTCCCATCCACATTTGTGGGAATCGTGCCTGTAACGCTCACATAAACAAAGGCCCTGAAAGGCCTGTCGCTCACTCTTTCTCTGCCTCTCTTTTAGACAGGCATCAGTCCAATATTGTGATGTTTTGGTTTAAAATTAGAGGAGGAACTCTCTTGGAAATGACATCTCTGCTGGTCCCACAATTTGATTGTGTGTAGTCACAACGTAGGGAGTCGGCTTTTACTGTGTACTGGTTGGGTTTTGAAACCACTTCTTTAATTGAGATGAATGAGTGCAGCAATTGCTTCAGACTGTATATATACAGCATGACATGAATGTGTTAATCATGGTGTGGTAACTGACGGCTCTTTTTCAAATGCATTGTTTTGTATTTGGGATGACAAGCAGTCCTTTCAATCCAAATGCAGACACAAACAAGCACAAATCCGTTGCCCTCCTGCAAATCATGTCACTGTTTTTTTTTTTTTTTTTTATCAGGTTTGGGATGACTCAACATGCACTAACCCTGCCTCATATTTTCAACATTTTCAGCTTTCAGTTCCAGACAAAATACCAAAAGCAAGATCATAGCACAATGATTAAAGGAAAAACCCAAAATGAAAAATAATAACAGAGAGAGGGTTTAAAATAGAGTATGTTAAAATACATGGCAGGGAAATACTATCCCCGAGAGAGGGTCAGACATGTAATTTGAAAAAAAAGGCAGAGTTAAATGACATGCAAGGAGTAATTATAGAGTCTGAATAGACAGAATGAACTGAAATAATAAAATACCACCTAGGCCTGTCAAGAGTTGTTTTGTGGACCGAGGGAAAGTAGCCTTGGGTTTTAGAAAAGGCCAGACCAGCAGGCCACCACCCATCCCTTCTCTAACCAGTCTTACAGGAAGCTATAAGGATAATTTAACTTGGTGTGCTTTAAACACAGGAACACATATCAAGCTATAGGGTTTTGCAAAAGAGTTGAATAAAGTTACCAGTACCATAAAAGCACGTTTTCTAGATATTTCACCAAAAAAGTAAATAATCTAGATTCAGAAATGTTCTCCAAAAGTGACTGAATAAAAGAGATTCCGAGAATTAAAAGGACTTTAATTCAAGACAGAAATGAAAACAAAGTAATCTGCATCACATTCAATTAAAATGACCTAATCCTTTATACATTATTTAATGTAGTTCCAAGACTACTTTCGATTAAAGTTTAGGGCACTGGGCTGGACAATTTAATAATAGCCCATTTTCATCATCATTAGCCTGTTGAAGGTGTTATTTCAAAGGACAGAGCGCTTCCTTTGACTCAATCCCATCAGCCGGTCTGCAAATGTTGTGAGTGTCACATTACCTTCAACCTGATGGATAGCATCCTCGCCTATCCAAAACTGCTGCCCCATTATAATGATGTGGCTCGGCTGTGATTGATTGCATTTGGACTCAAAGTGGAAGTGATGGATGAGAGCTCTTAGTTTACCAGCCGTGTAGTTGTTTATGTGATCATATTTCTGACCTTTTATGTTACCACGGTGACGTGTCTGTCACAGATTAGACATAATACAATCCAAGTGACATCTTTTATGTTAAAGGAACATTTCACCAGTAATTTATGTGGACGTCAAGTCTGTGCTGGGGGTCTCACACTTTGAAACCAGCACTCGGCTCTGTAATATCTCCATCCCACAGTGTTTCCATTTAGTCTCCAGCATGCAATGCATGTGAGGTTGACAATATTGAACCAGGTGTGTGTGTGTGTGTGTGTGTGTGTGTGTGTACCTAGCTGTATGCCTCTTATAGCATCCGGCTACATTTACACCTGCCTAAAAAATGTGCAAACACAGGCGCCTTTGTTAGTACCATGCACAGCAAATGAACATGTGACGATAAACTATATTTTTTATCACACACACATAGAACTTACTTCAGCCAGTCAAACTGATTTGTTTGACAAGGGTGATCCGGAACACAGATATGATTAGTTTTTAGGAGTGGTCAGACCACTTGTCTGCAGTAGTGTGTGATTTGTGAACACATTGTCCATGGTTCCAATTGTTTCCAATGCTTATTGGTACAGCATACAATGATATTTCAGACAATAGTTTGGTTTGGGTTGGTTTACACTCAATCCCAGCCCAATTGTTGCTCAAGATAGCGTTATATTAGCCTAACGCATTGATCTTCACCCTCAAAGCCTTCTCTCTTGTAATATTGAAAGTAAAACATTCAGTTTGAAAATACCAACAATAAAGCCTCATAAATGATGATATAATGTATGTATTTCTGTAAGATAAGCATCCAAGCAGGGTTATGTTAGAACAGATTAACTGTCTGATCTTATATTTGCCCTTATCACACTGTAAGGGCTAACTAGCTCTGATGTGCAGTACAAAATCAATGCTGTTCCTTGACTTTAATGTCTTTGTACATGAACCATCAACTGGTGAGAATGCTGACTTTTTGCCTGAGACCTAGTCTCGTGTTGCCAGACCTTCCTCAACAGCGCTGCAGAGGAAGGTCTGGCTAGTCCACACAGCATTCCGAGATGGGAGAAAAATGTGCTCTGGTTTATTGGCATTTCTTTAAACTAGGGGTGCACCAATCCAATATTAAGATCGGATATCGGTTCCGATATTGACAAAATAGCTGGATCGGGGATCGGACAAATTAACAGATCCACGGGCCGATCCAGTTTTGTTAGTTTTTTCCCCCTCTGTCCACGTATGTCGCATGCTGGAAGAGTTGAGTGTACAAATAAATAAGAATTCAATACATTACATCTATGTTATTTTGTCTTAGTTAGGAAAGTAATGTTTAGTTAGGAAGGTCTGGTGCCTTTAGTCTCTTCTACATGGTGGAAGGAAGGTATAAGGTGGAAGGTATACAGTGTATAATTAATTCAACGGTATCGGATCGGTATTGGGTATCGACAGATACACAAAGCCCAGGCATCGGTATTGGTATCGGGACTGAAGAAGTTGGATCGGTGCATCCCTACTTTAAACCAATCACAATCGTCTTGGGCGGCGTCAAGAGCCGCACGGAGCAACGGTGCCGCTGCAAAATAGCCTCGGGGAGGAACTTGTTTTGGTGGAACATGTGTAGGTTCAAAAGTTGTTTTAGTCCTGCAACAGAAAACTCAGATTGGACAGATGGTCTAGCTAGCTGTCTGGATTTACCCTGCAGAGATCTGAGGAGTTTAAAATGCAAAAACAAAGAAAGCAGAAGGTACGGACATCCGGCCGAAATGAGGGACATCCGGTGGAATTTCTGCTGGCACCGGAGCAATCCCAAAAATTAAACACCGTTGATATAAACTACCTGAGACCTGATATATTTAGCCTCAGTCTTTTAGCATGATGTGTGTAGCCATTTAGTCCAACTTTAAGAACCTTTTCTAAGGTTCTATAAACAACTGTCAATTAAGAAATTACGTAACGTATTTTCTCCTGGATTACACATCCAGTACTTTTAACAGGCGCACATTGTGAAATGGTCACAGTTTTAAATATGTGGCTACCGTGAATTAAAACACAACGCCTTGGTTTGGTTAAGGAAAATACAATGGTTTGGGATGAATTAAGTATGTTTGTTACGTAAATTAAGTTACGTACGTGCGTAAATTAAGCCAACGTAACATACTTAATATAAACTTAATATAAATGTCAACATTTACTTTTGGTTTTTACATGCACAAGACACAAACAGTGATCTCCCATCCATCCACCTGGATCTCTTCCCTATTAGGACACTACACGGACTTTGATTAGAAACGTATTTGTGATACATCAAAAACAAGCGTAATCCAGGAGAAAATACTATTCTGTCGAAATGTAATTAAGAATGCAGTTTAGTTGTATGGGAACGTAATCTGTAATCATAATCTGATATGTACTCCCATAAATCACTGTCATGTACATGCGTTCACATGGTTGTAGAGGGAGGGCTGCAAAAAATACATTAAAGTTAAGTTCCACAATGAATCCTGTAGTGATTCTCACAATTTAACATGTAGTAATCATGTATCTATTCGCAAGCATGAAAAACAGTTGGGATAGAATATATTAGATCCTCCAGAAATGGAAATGGTCTGTTTTCGTATTAAAAACGGCTTCACTACAGTGTAGAAACTAGAGTTTGCATGTACCCAGTGTGGGCCAGCCGTTAAGGGTGCACACCCAGTGCTTATCTAGGATCAGCGCAGATTGTGTTCAATCACAGCAGTTACAGCTGGCCTGGTGTCCACATCTCTCCTTTCATCTGTCACTTAAAGGCACTGTGCGCACATCATGTGATACACTGGACGCCTAACATGTCACTCCTCCAATTGGCAAGTAACTCAATTTTCTACAGATGGTTTGAGAGGAGCAGAGAGAGAAAACAAGATGAGGGGATGAGTAGGTTTTGGCAAGAAAGGTAATGATTCACATTTTGAGGAAATGATGAATGGTACCTATGGCCGACTGTATTTTTGTTCTCATTAGCTCCTCTCAGGGATGTAGTGTAGGGTAAAAATAAACATTTTACATTTTTCTTTGTGGTTTACTTGTAGTTACTGTAGGAATATCTTAAAGCAAGAACTGCAAAAATGTTGGAAATTTAAGTTATTTTTTTTCCTGAATAAATAATAGATTTTTGATTATACTGCTGGTGCTGAACTCTAACATTGGAAACTGTTTATAGTAACCCAGTTGTGGGACATTGCTATCACCTAGTGGCCACATAGAGGCATAGTTTTAGTCTGAAACACCTATTTTTAAAACAAATATGACCATGGTTTACTTGTTTCTCTGTATCCTCAGGAGCAAATATTTACTTACTATATAAGGGTAATGTAGTGCACTTAATATACGAACAATAGAATAGATAATAACATTCTATTTTAGTTACTGTGTCTCAGAGTTTCATCTTGCAAACCGCTTCCTTACTATTGCATGTCTGGGATTGTTAATCATAAAAACACCAAGCCAAGCATTTATTGACATTGGCAGCTAATATTACAATACATTTGACTGTTGTTTTATTTAAACATATTTGCATGTGAGTGCACAAACGGGGTATGGGTACAGTAAATGTGTAGATAGCATGCAGAACATTCAGCATGTTAACACTGTGTACAGCTCTATTCGCCTACATGTCTGCAGAAAAGGTGGGGGGGAATATGAGGAGACTTGTTGCACTCCAGCAGCAGAACTGCTCAGATTGATGGCCTTCGGGGATCAGCTGTGCTCCAGGTCTGGCAGCAGGAAAAGACTCTTCTGGGATCCACCTTAATAGAGATAGCAGACTGTCTGGCTCTGTCTGAACGCTTTGGTTGTAAGGGGCTGAGATGGATTGGTCTGTGTGTCTGTGTGTGTGTGTGTGTGTGTGAGTGTGTGTGTGTGTGTGTGTGTGTGTGTGTGTGTGTGTGTGTGTGTGTGTGTGTGTGTGTGTGTGTGTGTGTGTGTGTGTGTGTGAGAGAGAGAGAGAGAGAGAGAGAGAGAGAGAGAGAGAGAGAGAGAGAGAGAGAGAGAGAGAGAGAGAGAGAGAAAAAAGTGTGTGTATGTGCATGCGTGCACTGATACACAAGAAGAAACTGGCATAGCTTTACTGGCTCTCCACTGACTATGATGTGTGTCAGTCATGTAATCGATGTTCCAAAGCATGCTGAGGATGGAGTGGGTAGTACTCGAGGCAGTGGGGGTCCTCTGGGGTTGAATTTTCTTTTCGACTGATGTGGAAAACAAATCTAGAATGAATTTGGGATGTTCGTTTCCTTAATAGTAACTGACATGCATGCTCCCACAATTAAAGACAATTTAAAAAATGATAAAGCTTTCTGGCTCACCGTCATTTTCTAAGTCCAACAAAAAACTACTCTGGACACTTCCAATTTAGATAGTAAAAGCTCATCCAACTCTTTGAATGAGAAGCTTAAATCATCATACAATTTAAATTGTTGCCTTTTTATGTAATAGGCGTAAATTATAACACACACTCAGTGATATGCACTGTGTAAAACCATGAAAAACATCTGCACAGAAGTAAAATATTAAAGCAAATACTGGTAATGCATAAAATGTCCCGTAAGACCAGATTGACACCAATAGATAATTTTATTAAGAAATGTTTGCAGGTACAGTTAAGAATTTGTGTATTTAATATTTATCAAAAAAAAAGACAAATGTGTCTTATGTATATACTGTAAACCCAGATATACACCCATATAAACATACTCATGAGGATAAAGTTGTACCTAACCTAAAGCTATGGCCATCATCTTGGCCTTAAATATGTCTATATTATTTTACTTAACTTAGACCTTCATATCGACATAGAAGCCCCATTGACAGTTGGATATCCTATTGTCAAGGCGGACCTGAAGGCTGCAAAAACTCCAAACCATGAGCATATAGCTTAAAGCTATAGTGCTTAGTTTCTGTCTCCCCCATGAGGAATTCTAAGTAATGCAACCAACATTAGCTAGGTACGACTAAACACAAACTACAGCTGAGAAAACTAAAATGACCATCTGTTCCTCAATTAATCCACATATTTTTATTGGAGGAAAATGAAACCCCTACTCTGTTCCCAATGAAGACTTCATTTTCCATCCTTTCTGTGCAGAACTTATGTAGGCCAAAAACCAGAAGGTTTATTTACAATATGTTCAAGCCAATGACGCTTTTGCTTCTATAAGCCTTTCACATCTATCTCAGTCCACTGTAATGGCATTCTGGCATGTGCAACTTGTATTTCTTGGACTCTTATATAATGTAGACTAATAGGTTTAACATGATGACATGTCGGTGCAGACAAAAGTCTTTGGTTTGAACAGCATAACCCCATATCAGTCACATCAGCATGATTACTGTATTCAGTCCATTTAAACTGGCTTATGACAAATGTGTCACTCAGACACTATTAGGGGTCGATGCAGCCAGGAGTGTATGTATGTCCCTAGGGTTATATGTTCCCTATGTTCCCAGCTCAATATCACCTTAATATGACACATTAAGGAGACCTTACATTTAGGGCTGCAAAATTAATTGAATTTTAATCACGATCACGATTTTGGCTTCCCACGATAAAATGTTCGTGATCGAGCGATATTTAAAATGCGTCATAGAACGCTCCTTATCAAAGTTTTTGCAAAGCCACTCTAGCGCTCCATAAACCACTGTCTGATCACGTGCCTCCGTGAGCCAATCAGAGTTGTTCCCTGCACCGCGCAGCTTAGTTTCTAGATGTAGACAGTCACAGAGGACAGAGTAAGGACCGGGACACATCAGGCCAATTATCAGCCATGGGACAGTCTGGCGAGGTCAGTGACTCAAATCTGTTTGGTGTGTCCCGTGCCGTCGTCTGTCTGGGGGGCTGTCGGTGTTCATTTTGGCCGACCTGACATGTTCAGTTGGCGGTAGGGCCGTCGGGACTCACCCGGAAATGACGAGCGGAATGAGGTGATTACAGTCTCTCAAAATCTGACAGATTCAGCAACTGCATGGCCTATTTCTCACTTAAAATGTTTCCAGAAACACGTTTCAGTGAACTATTTTAGTACAATATGAGATCGTATTCTGAACGGCCGCCATGACAGTCCAGGTCTGAATTTCCGGAGAAAACAAACCCATATGACTCTTTTCGTCCAATCAGCTGCCGGTTTTCATTTCTTGGGCGACATTATACATACATACATTAGCGCCGCCTGCTGTTATAGAGATGTATTACATCTCGTCTCCTCTCGTCTTTTAGGTCTGAGAGATCAGCTACTGACAGCTCAATCAAGGAGAGTACAGATGTGCCTGATTAGATCCTCTCAGCAGGGAGGGGCTGGGCACTCCTAAGGTGTAGAACAATAGGTAAGATAGTTCAGCAGCGAATTAGATTTTTTATAATAGTTGTGCTTATTGTTATGGGTGCCCATACATACCGTCTATATAAATAGTATGTCAGAAGTAAGTGATCTATATAAATCTAAATGTATTTTCTCGATCCAGAATGTTAATGTTGTTTTTTCAAATCCCTGCATAAAAGTTTCAAGTGCCCCACCACTTCATCGGCCTTTGCATGAGGTGGTGGTTTGAAATGCTGTTTGTAACATTTAAAGCCACTATGTGGCTATTTGCAGCTGCATAACTCATAACATTCCTGTCACCCTACGCCATACTTTGTGTTTAGTGCTAATATACAAACTACATGCTAAACTAAGAGAGTCAACATGGTCAACTTTGTGCATGCTGACATTAGCATTTAGCTCAAAGCACCACTGTGCCTGAGTGGTGAGTCACAGAGCCGCTAGCATAACTGTAGACTCTTGTTGATACTACCAATGGTGGGACCAGAGTCAGAAATGTTCCAGTTCTACCAGCAGTGGTTGTAACATTAGTAAATCATTAGTACATGATTTCTTTTCTATTCAAATCCTGCAGGACTCAAGAATGAATTGCTTTAGGGCACAATTCGGGAGCCAGAGTCACTTTGCTAGCAAAAAAATTACTGCAAATTGAGCAAACTTTGACATCTCAGATACAACTTCTCTATTACATTTGTTTTAAAAAAAAAAAAAAAAAAAAAAAACTTGTGTCAACTTCACAACATAATTAGGTTACATGGAGTACCTTTAAAACTATGCTCCACATAGTCTTCCCAACTAGCTTTGACATCTCCCACTGTATATGTCCGTCTATTTCCATCTCCCTCTCTCCCTCCCTGCCTTCGTCTTACTCCACATCCCTACTAATTACCCCTCAGCAGTGAGACAGTGTTGTGTTTAGTGACATGCCGAGGCAAGCCCAGTCTGGCTGACTGGTGGCTCTGACAGCCTGTCACATGCATAATACACACATATGCACACTCACTGAGTTACTGTGATGGCAGATAGTGGCCATCACAGTCCTGGCATCCGACCAGCAACCTCACTCCCCTACTGAAACCGCCCCTCCACAACTACTAACCTATACCCCCTTTGCGCCCAACGACCAAACCACACGCTTTTAAATGAGCTCCCTGGCAATATGCTGCTGTGCTGCTGTCTCCGTGCCTGCATCTGTTTGTCTCCGTCTCTCTGCCCTGCTCTCTTTCTCTCTCTCTCTGCTACTAATGAGGGGTTCTTAGTGGCTGTCAGTGCAGCCTGCAGATGCTGCAGGTTCTAATGGAAAGTCAAAAAGATGCAACCTGAGGAGCAGGGGAAGCTCTCCAGGTCTGGGAGTCAGCAGGGTTTAGGTTAATTGTACGAATAAAATATAGCACACGTAACAAAGGTAATTTGTCATCATTTGATAAAGAAGCATCTTTTCTTACGTCTATGTGGGCTCATGTGAGTCTGTTTATGTGATGATGTGGAATGGTTGTCAGACAGCAGTGTGTGTAGCTGCTGGGTTCTCCCTGATTGCTGCCTCACTAGCTGACATGTCTCCCTCTACCTGCTGAGACAGGCCCCGCTGACAGAGATACTGAGAGATCATTAGTGTAAGCCCCCCTTGACATAGCCGTCTGAACAAGAACCCCCCTCCCCCTCCGCCCCCCTTAACACCTCCTCACCTCTGCCGCTGCTTCACTGCTTCCAGTTTTGCTCCCCCATCCCCCATCCCCCCATCTCATAATGTTCTCCCTGTTACTATTGTTGCCCCCTGACAACTGTCTGGTCATATCTTGCCTCTGCCTGCCCATCTAGCCACAGCTATTGGTTGCTGAAAGGACTTATACACTACTTTTTACATTAAATCGTTGGAAGCTAATTGTAAAACTGCTGTGAATCAGAAATTGAAAAAGCTAAACGCCTGGTAGCTTAAGGATAAGGCTAAAGCTAACTCATACAAAAAACAAAACAAAAAATCCCAATCTGATTGTAGGAGCAAAAACGCATGTATCACCAGAATAGGCCAGTTCAATTTTTAAAGTTAGTTTTACAGATCACTGACAGTCACATAATGTGATGTTAAAGGTTGAGATATCCTGAGTCTTCTGGCCTCAGCACTCTGTAGTTCCCTCGGCTCGACATTTGGGACAACACAAAAATACCCTTGAAGATACAAACCGGACGCTTAATAATGTGTTTTGTTTTTTTTCCATTATATTTTATTGGATACAGCATTCAAACAATATTTGTAACATAGTACAATATAAAGGTTCTTATATACAAGACGCAGCCCAGCTGGCGCGTACAAATGTGACGTCATGGGATCGCTGTCAGTATTTATACCTGCGCTGGTGCTCGCGACACTAGCTGCAGTCTTCTCCTAAACAGCGGTGGCGCTAATGAGCAAACCGACGCTGCTCATTCTACGGACTAGAAGAAGAAGAAAAAGGTAAACAACGGCAGAACTGGCCAAGGGGGTAAGCTTTGCTTCAGAACTCGAGCCATCTATGGCGCCATTTTGTTGCTACAAAGCCATCACCTCCTGTTAGCATTCCGCTGACCGCCATTTTTACGTCACTTGACTGTGAATAACTTTACATCTGAAGCTTTAAAGACTCTATTTGTCCATTGTTTAGTTCTAAAGAAACACGACAATGTATGAAAGGCTTCATTACCTTGTATCTCACGTTATGGCTCCGTAGCATACGTTTTTGTAAAAATAGGCTAACGATTTTGTCACATAGTAGAGGAATTACCGTATAGTACAGGATAAGCTTGCAGGCAGTTTCGACTTACATGAGCTGTTTAGGTTTAATTACTAATGTTAATTAGCATGTTAGTGATCAATAATTAGCCTGTGCCCATGTTATCTCCTTACATATACCTACACTCTCCGTATCTGTAAGATTGGGAATGATTGAGATTTCTCTTAGCGCAGCCACTAGAAGACTTACAACTTTCAGACACATTGTTCACGTCACATTCTCTCAGTTGGAGGCTGCGCACTAAAGCTGGCCATCACCGGAAAAGTGCTTCTAATAGCCTTCACTGGTCTCCGTCCAGAGCAACGGGGTCTATTGGTCCATTATATACTGTCTATGGAACTGGCAGCAGCATTGCCGTCAATGCTTTGATTTGATTCAATGACCTACTTTGTCGTATCAAGCCTTTCATTCACCATAGAAGAATTTATCTTAAGTTTACCAGAGAGACTTGCAGTCACTGTGAGAGTCCTGGCATCTGGTTGTCGGCGACCTCATTCAGGCCTCCTGTTTCCGCTTTGTCGCGCGGCACTGAAAAAAAAATAAAGCCTTGCGCGAGCTCTGCTCGCGCGCCATAAATTGGACGCGCCGGCCAGATATTATGTCATTTTGACGTCACAATGTCACGCACCACCTTGGATGCGTCCAGTGTAAAAACCCCTTAAGTCTCCATTTTGTGTTTTCAGAATGAACAATTCTTCAAAACAAATGTCCTTTTGTCCCCCATGGTAAAAACAAATAACGTTTTGACTTCCAACCTAGGGGATACTGGCCAAATCAACTAACGTACGGACTGCTTAGGTCAGATGGAACAAGGGGATAATGTAAATATGTTCTTAACGCAATCATTAGCCATTTTTTTTTTATTTCAAAATGCCTCTGCAAATACTGCACGACTAGATATCACTAGGGGTAACTCTGAAAATATCTGTCTCTGTGATTTGGGTTAACCTACACGTTAAAAGCAGCTATGCAGCTCTTGGTCAGTCTATAATGATCAAGAAAACTATATTTTCAGAGAAGAGAAATACTGTCCCCATTTACTAACATGGTGCTAATCCCAATAAGATGTCTGTGGATTTAACTTTCTTCATATGTTTCATTAAAACACTATAAAATACTGAGTAGTTGCAGCATTTTATAAAAGAGCTTTTTGATCAGTGCACACTACTAAAGGAATTCTATATATCTACCCACATGCACACTGATGATGAGATTTCAGCCATTGTAAGATGAAAGAATGAAAGAAAAGTGATACATTTCCTACTACTAATCCCCCCATGGTGGTTATGATGTTTATAATCTTTGCTAATTAAAGATAATGCTGTGTCTGTCTGACATCATTGGGTCCATAAAAGTAAAAAATAGTCATTTAAGGATGTGAATAAAAATTAATTAGCGAGAGGAAGATCAGTGGACTCACTATGAAGAGACAGATAGAGATTTTAAGTGTGCATGCTTGTGTTTGTATCGTTAATAAAGCGAGGTTTAAGCATGTGGATCAAGGCACACTCTGTGCTCCATGAAACCCAGTCCAGACTCTTTCAAACAGCATGACCTCATAAACCACAAAGACCAGTTTAACTGTCCAACAAAAGCAATGAAGCTTCCATAAACATTATCAGGGCCTGTTACAGCAGGCTAATAGCAAGCACTTGGAAGAAAATAATCATGTAAAAAGATCTCACACAGCAAGCCAGCACAATAAGTTAGCAAACTCTCAGCTTGCCACATTCAATTATAAATCTTCATACAGTCCCACAAGATCATGATTTGATGACTGACTGAACCCAACAAATCATGGCATATGGTCCATAGAAGGGTGCTTTAAGGATTTTTTTAGATTTTATGAGGGTAAAATTAGATCATTCATCAGGCTCAGAAATGAGGATGTTTTGCCTCTTTGAACGCTGCCCAACATGAAACCATTACAAGGGTTATGCAATTGCTATTTCACACGTTCCTGCCTCCATATCAAGTTGACCTTGGAGAATAAACAAGGTTTTCTGTAAACATGAATCATGACTACATTAAACTTAACATTTAAGGTCAACAACTTGGCGTATTATGAAAGCAGTTCATACATCGAAGGGCGTTCAACATTAATATAGCCCTTTCAATAAATATAATGCTATTACTATAATGAACATAATAGGATTTTCTAGTGACTTTGTTGTACTTGTTTTAAACGAGTATTCCATGAATTCAGTATTGCACTTCTATAAAGTATTAGACTAGACTAGTATTAGAGTGCAGTATCCAATAACCTATGCATGCCTTAAGAATTTGATCATTTCTAAACATAACTGAACAGATAAAGAGATAAATTAAATGTAACATTTGTATGATTTGTTTTTAAATACTCTGACATGTTTTGTCATTTTATGACAGTTTTGTTCTACCCCACAAGGTGGCACTGTCCGTCAAATAAAGCTCAGTACATGAGACAGCAGCTCACAGTGGAGTGAAGAGTAGGTGCATATTATGACATGTCAATCATGATGAGTAACATTTTGATCCATTAATATGAATGAGTCTAATGGACAGGAATCAGCTCCCACAGATGTGAGGCGGATCATCTCCCTGTTGATATGTATTCCATAATTTGTAAAGGTTAGTAGTGCACAGTGTTGGCTTGGAAAATTAATTAGACCTCAAGAGCCATGTCAGTGCCAGTACAGTGGCATTCAGCGTATGCAGTGGAGCTCCAGAAGGTTCCATGTGGGATTGGCTATTTGACGTTTTGCTGAGGCTTAGAGGTCTGGCCGCTGTTCAAGACACAGAATATGTATCACCACCAGAATTTGGTGCATTGCTGGACAATGACTTCCCCATTCCTCTGCAGGGGAATAGAAGACCGGATCTTTTCTCCGTTCTCTCTGAAACCCCTTCCATTCTGCCCCTCCTGGACAGCCTCAGATATCAGCCCAGCTAAATTGATGTGCCCCAGCCAGCCAAACAAGCAGACAAGCAGGTTGTACTGGAGTAGAGTGGGCCACATGCTGCTAGGAGCCTCGGCTCTGAAAGGTTGGTGTTATAATAGTGAGGTATACACCGTGCAGGATTTGTATTAGTTTAATGCAACAACATGCAGGGTCAGGGATAATGATATACTACGTAGACCTTGCGTAATATTTAACTATGTTATCTAACTATATCTACTATCTGAGATAAGATAAGCCTTTATTGTCTCCTACAGGAGAAATTCGTCCTGGGCAGTCGAGAGAACAAAAATGGCAACACGCACATAAACACACAATAAACCTACAGTACATGCATAAAACATAAGAATACATTATCTCATCCGAATGCATTCAATAAACATTCGATAAACCTCACACAAGACCCCCCATACCTTCCCCCACACTCACAGAAGAAAGAGAACCCACTGCATATATTCCCCCTCATATTGCACTTAATTTTACCCAGATTTCACATTTCACATTAAATCATGCTGGGATCAATACCTTATGTATTGTACAATGCCCAAATGCACTGTATTGCACATTAAACACGGGAACATTCACCTCTGATCATAATGTTTTTTCTGTACGCTGACGCTGAAAAAAGCTGCTCTTTCTGTAAGAAATATTCAAATATTCCTCCCATACATCTGTCCCCGGGGCTCATTTAACCATTACAGATTGCTTTTAGTGAGACAAGATAAGGAGGGAAAACAAACAAAAATGTCTGACCAGTCATTGTTTAACTCCTGAATGACATTTGTTTAAATCAGATTGCTGGAAGACATTTACATAGTGAAGGAAATTGCCGGGAAATGTCACAAAGTATTAAAGGGTTTTGATAGGGCATTGAGAAATGCTGCTTTTTTGTACTCCCTGGCATTTTGGCATTTCGAGGCTTGAAAGTCAAATGGATTTCATTGATTTGTCTGCATGCTGGATGTTCCTCAGCAGCTCCGCTCGAAATAGTGACTCTTACTGTTGCTTCTGCCAAATGGGCTTTTTGTGACGTCAGAAAAGAGCGGAAGGCTGTCTGGTTCAGAAGGATCACACATGGAGCTGCTTTCATTCTCTCTCCTAAGAACTAACGAGTTTATACCAAAACAGACTTCTTTCTGGTTATGAAATTCACATCTCAGGACCCGTCGCAGAGGCACCAACGCTTTAGATCCATTAGGGGGCACTAGATTATAATGAAACAATTTGAAACTCAAGGTAGAAGCATAGAAAAAGATGCCAGTGGATCTGTGCACCTTGTGGTTAGAATATAATTATACAAACCTGTGGCAAAGATCCAGAAATTGAATATCAAAGAAGATATTTCCAGTGTTTCAGTATTGGCCTTCATTTATTCCCTTTTTGAGCTCAATCAGCTGGAGTCTGTTGTTCAGAATCTTTTTGGATTTGGCACCGCTCTGAGTAGAATTGTACAGCTGAAATAAAAAAAGACCCCTGCTGGTTAGGTGTAGAGATATCTGAAAAGGCTATAAATTTCCCAGAACAGATTCCATTTAGTCACTAAAGATTTGTAAAACACCAGATTTTCTCCTTCACACTTCATTATGCCTCCTACTGAAAGCACAGCGTTGCTTGTAAAATATATATCTTGGCTAATGCCTGCTATGTACTAATTTGTCCAATTTGATATTTGGCAGATTTTGAGAAAAATTTGTTGAATTCTCAGGAAAAAAATAAACAACCTCACAGTTCTGACTGGATTTTGTTCTGTTTGCCCGGAGAGCGTCTGTGTGAATAATCTGATTCTTCCACAAAGAAAACACAACGAAATGTCTCTAACAAAAGGAAGGGGATGTGACCTGGAGCACAATCCTCAGGTAGGATTTGACCCAATTGTCTGTGATGCATCTCCATTCAAATGCTATCTGACGTCTTTCTGTTTTACACTGTGACCATTAAAGTGGGATGAGGTCTGTGAGTAAATGTCTTCGCCGGACATCTCATCATTATTCCTACATTTATTAAATTAGGATGATTTATGGCTGGTTTGTATGGAGCACGGTATATTACCTAAATGACTATTTAACTGAAGTCAGGAATTTCATTAACTTCTGACCTCCCAATTACAGAGTGTATTGCATCAGTGCAGCCAGAGGAAGGCAACTGCTGGACTTGTTCATGACTTCAGAACTACTTCCTCTTATGGGACTCTATCTTTGGATGATGCGGTGCAATATTTCATACTATTATTTTATGCTCTGCAGTGGCAAAGCCCAATAGTTCTGACTGAAAACATAAATCTTGAAAATAGTGTTTTAATTTTTAAAGTTTCCTAAAAAACTTGCATTTTTTTAGCAAAAATTCTCAAACGAAAGTAAATAGTGGATTTGTTGTGGACTAGTTTCAGATCACTAGTGAGTATTTACAGCAGCAGGACAGTCCTGCCTAGAGGTCTTCATGGGTCCAAAATGTTGGACACGATCCAAAACAAACCAATGGAATACCTATCCGAACCCTCTGTGCATAAACCCATTTTCAAACAAAAGAGACCAGATCCTGGTGAAGACCGGGGCACAGTTGTAGCTAATCTGAACAGCCCCGGTGATAATTAAGACCAGATCCAAAATGTGGTTGACCTGAACAGATCCTAAACCAGCGATACTGGCTGCCCTTGTCCTCTATCAGTGTGGCCCGCGAATCAGTTTCCAAATGTCAATAAATTGTTGGTTTCACAGGCGTTGGAAGCAAGCGGCCCTTTTGACCACATTCCAATTGTAACTATACTGTCCACCGTTAGAGGGTGCTCCCTCAAAATGAAAGAAAACCTCATTTGCTCTTGATGGTGTTTTTTGCCCCCAACTGCTCCTTCCAGGCAGCGCTGCAACCGCTGCCTTCAAGGCACCTAACCCTAACCTTAACCTTAACCCTAACCCTAACCCTAACCCTAACCCTAACCAGTGCCTCCCAACGGTGCCTTCCAGGCAGCGCTGCCTGGAAGACACCGTTGGGGGCAAAAAACACAGATAAACCTCATTTGCATCGGCACATGCAAAGAGAGACATGAGTGGCCAAAAAAAGAAAACTGGACCAAGAGAATCGTGTCTTCCAGGCACGATGGGAAACAAGATTATATTTTTACGACATTCAAAGGCAAACCTTTGTGCCTGGAAACAAAATCAGCCATGAAGGATTTCAACTTGAGTCGCCACTACAACACCACGCACAAAGACAAATAAGATATGTACACTGGAGCTGCCGGAGCCGCTATTGTCTCTGACACCTAAAGGAAAAACAACCCGACAGCAATGATCGAGAAGCACAATGATCGAGTTCGCAGACGACACCACCCTCATTGGGCTCATCTGTGGTGGGGATGAGTCCATCTACAACTTAAAGCTCAACGCTCTGAAGACAGAGAGATGGAGATGGTTGTAGAGTCCTTCCGCTCAATCATCAACCAGGACCTTGAGTGGGAGCCGAGGACAACAGAAGATATACTTACTGCGGCAGTCGAAGAAGTTCAACCTGCCAAAGACAATGATGGTGCACTTCTAAGCTGCCATCACTGAGTCCATCCTTACCTGCTCCATCACTCTCCGGTACGCTGCTGCCACCGCCAAGGCCGTCCCTCCGGGACCTGTACTCCAGAACCCTGAGAGGGGCAGGAAAGATTATGGCCGACCACTCCCACCCCTGGACACAAAGTCTTTGAACCACTGACCGGCAAGAGGCTGCAGTCCACCAGGAACAACAACCTCACGTTTCTTCCCACCTGCAGCTGACCTCATCAACATGGCTGGGTCCCCCACTGACACTGAGTCTTATCCCCTCCATAGTCACAACACGTTACATTCATGTTTTCACATAAATTTTTTACATTTTTACATTTACAATTTTTCTTAATACTGTTAACCTTTGCACATCCCCTAGAATATATTATTGCACATTCCTTCCTAGCTCTTTCATTTTAAACAGTTACAATGTATATATTTTTAAAATTTCAAAATAGTATTTTTTTTCTGTCATTTTTTCTATATTTCTTTTCTATGCACTGTACACAATACACTAGAGCCAATTCCTTGTTTAAGAGAAGCTTATTGGCATAAAAAATTTACATGCAGCCGTAGTCAAAAAGAGCAAGAATATAATAATATCCTGAGAAAGAATTTTTGTAAAGATGAATTCCAAAACTAATTTGTTTGAATGCTTCAGAGTCCAATTAATAGATACAATTGAAAGCATGATTATGACGTACCACGTGATAAGAGTAAATACTGAATATGCTCTGATCCATTATGGGTCCACTCAGGTATTTGTCAGGATGTGACTTTAGGCAGCTTTTAATTTTGCTCACAACGTTGCCTGTTTTGGTTAATTGCCCAGTTTGAGGTTTAGCAGTGTGTGTATTTTTCATTTGGTTTTCATTTGTAGATATGTTGCATGTTTTAACAGTTATTATTTGCATGAGTTTGTGGATTCGCTGTGTTTTTTTGAAATTGTTTGTTGGACTGGGATTATGAGAAGCAGCTGTGATTGCCTGGACCACACCCCCCCCCCTTCTGTTAAGCCAAACATATTCTTGTAGTTGTAGCTGTCTGGATTTACCCTGCAGAGATCTGAGGAGCAGTTAACCATAGTCTTCATAAATCCACCGGAGTTTAAAATTCCAACACAAAGAAAGCGGAAAGGTAACGGACATCCGGCCGAAAAGAGTGAAATCCGGCGGATATAGACTAGTCTAACCTCTACATTGTATATCACAATGCACTGTAGTTAGAGCTGAAGGAAAATCTACTTGGATGCTTTATGGCACAAAGGGTTATTGATTTACGACAACACGTAAAGGGATCTTCTTCTAGCTTAAATTACGCAGGTATCAGCACACAATCTTCTGCAACAGGGTTAATGAGAAATACAGTCTCTTATTTTGAAAAACACAAGAGTGAAATAGAGGTCACTGATCAATTTGACCACTGTTCTGTTTTGTTTACGAGGACTCAATAATTTACTGATGTTTACAGATGCTACATGTAGCATCTGGACCCCTGCAGTTATGCATACATGGTTGCACACGGAACACTAAATACAGTGCAGCTACATACATGAGGCAATATGTTATGGATATATATTGGGGGTCTGTACCTCTGTGACTTTCCTCAGAAGTCTGTCTTGAAAGGAGCAGCAGATTCATAAGATGAATATGAAAAACTTCACATGCTGAGATGCATACATGAATGAGAATGTCCCCCACACCGACCGTACATAATCAGCCAGCCATGTTCCTTGATTGTTCTCAGCAGAGCCTACGCTGAATTCAAAGCGTCCTTTTAAAATCCATGGAATTCACCTGGGTAGGGAGTAAAGGGGGGGAAAAAAGTATTTCCAGGCCACCTTACCTGGAGAGTCATTTTTCAGCCAGGCTGTGTGAGATTTGGTTAAGCCTGCCCGCGCCCCGGGGTCATGTCGGATGGACAGGTCGACTAGATATGTAAAACTATTCCACAGATCCCGAGCCTGGGGTTAAAGGAGAGGGGGTCGGCATGAACTCGCCTCCTCTCTCAGAGTGACTCAAGTCTGGAAATGGCATTAGCTTGGAATATATATCACATCACTATTGCCCTTTTCTTTGCCCACGTGGAGGTTATGCTGCCGCTCAAATCAAGACCAATGTGAGGTGCGTTTAATTATGAGCTCTAAGACCTGACTGAATATGAACTATGTATGTGAATGAAATATGTATATGTGTACACATGACTTTATTTACTCCTTCAGCCTTCAGCTCCCGCCACCCCACTGTGCGAGTTGACAGGGCTGTTCATTCCACTCGGGATAATGATGTGGATGTCATGAATTGTATTGGCAGCTGCCAATGTCGATACAGCATTATGGAATGAACCAGTGTTTCACACAGTATCTTAATCTGATTTGCAAGGCTCCCTGCTTCCTGGGCGGGCAGGATGCTGCAGGGTCGGCCAAAGTCGAGGAAACAAAGTAAATATAACGGACAGGATGCCCTTCTGCTGTTCTTCAGGTAAGGTATCCAACACGGACATGACAGGATGGACGTGGTGTGATTTATGATAAAAACAACACTAGTGAAATATAACACAAATACTGGCTTGTGCTCATTTTAGATAGCATTTGTTTTGCTAAGAGTGCAGCTTCTGCTGTGAATCCCGTTTGCAACAGTCACCTATGAAACCGAGTGATCTGCTGCACATTCTCAGAAGTACTAGTCTGCCATTGTACAACACTATACAAAGGGCTAAGACATGGCTTTTACAACCGTATTGTATTGCTCCTGCTGGCACTGTGGTGTGCTGTGCATCAATCCCATGCAAATTGCCTCACTCTTTTTTTTTTTTTTTTTTTTTTTTTTTAAAGCACACCCAAACAATCCCCACCTCATACATATATATACACAGTATACACACACACACACACACACACACACATAGCAGCACTTCCCACAGCACCCCTTTACGCGATATCATTAGCTATAAGCAATTTCCTGACAGGCAAAAGGCAGAGCGCCAGTTTTTCTCTTCTTTTTTTGCTGCACATAAATCTAAAGACCACATATGCTGCTGTCTTATACGCAATTATTCCCCCAAACATGTCTCTCTCTTTCTCTCACTGCATGGCTTGAATCAATTAGTACAGGAGCGTCTAACCTGCGGTCCGTCTGTTTGAGATAACTAGGGAGCTTTTAATTCTGGACCACTTTGCAATGTGCAATGTAAAGGAGCTGACAGGCAGGGAATGGTTGTTATTTACAAGTATGGCACGATGGAGGTAGTTTAGTATGCAGGCCAACGCATCTGTAACAATACAATTTCCTTTCAACAACGGGGTGATTTCCTCTTTAGGGAGCCAGTGTTGGCACGGAAGAAAAACCCACACTGAGTCTTAAGGTTAGCTGTTGGAGGCATTTAAATCGAGCAGTGTGTCCAATGTGACGCCAGGCCTTGCATCAGATGAGACAATCCAGCAGCGCTGTTGGTTCATCGAAATGTTCACATGAAGGGACACACAAGGACACTCGTACAGTATGAACTTCTCTTTATTTATCTTTATTTATCCAGTCAGCCTTTGAGAGCAATGGAGAGTGTGGGAGACACCAGAGAGAGAACTGTGCAGGGATTTGAACCTCGGCCACCGGGGTTACAGGGAGTACAGAAGCGAGGATCTTAATGAATACACCATCTTTGGGCAGCTCGCACAGCTTCTCTCTCTACGGTGCAGGAAATTCTCAGAGCACAGTGTAGCTAATTATTGCTCCATGTCTCTGCTTCTCTGGAGCAGCTCGGGCTTTGGTTGCTTTTCTGAGGGGAATTATTGAGAGAGGTGAGTGACTTATTAATTCCCATTTCCATGAATTTACCAGCTGGTCTTTGGACATAAACGAGCAACTCTACAATTACAAATAAGCATCTGTTAAAGGTTACAGATTTGACGTGGAGGATAAAATTAATAACCAAGACCTCTCTTACGCTCCATTAAGTAGAACTTAGTAGGCTATACCAGGAAATCGTCTTTTGAGATAGAAACATATAAACCGAGTCAATATACAGTCCCTCCAGGATTTTGCGATGTCGCAATCGCAATAATTCACGCAAACTCAACCAATCACCGTGAATTTTGACCAATCACTGCAACTCTACCGCAATTTTGACCAATAACTGGAGTTTCCCGTGATTTCAACCAATCCCAGCAGTCCCCCGTGCCAGACTTTGTGTCAGTATGTGACTCTGAGAGCCACTGACCAAGCAGGAGTGAGAACGGGTTGACATAACACACGTACGTCGCCAAATTCATTTCCTTGTTTCTGATATGAAGACGAGACGTGTGTGAACATCTCACATTTACCAACAAAACGTACAGCGAAAGGCTGTGCAAAACATTTCAGATCATCCTGCCAACCTGTACACATAACACCAATGTACCCTGTACGTTTTTTCACTCTAAAGTTGCTGAAAGCTGCTGCTGTTTCAATCCTATCGGCTCTCTGCAGCGGGCGGGGCTGCTGCTCATACAGTTCCCCCCGCACACACACACACACACACGGTGGATGCAGGAAAAACCGGAGATGAGATGTACACGATGACCTAAATTGAGGACAGCTACGCTTGTTATTATAAGTGCAATGATAAGTTAAAGTCCAATAAGTACTTTATCAAACCGTATGAATGTGTGTCCCAGTCTAGGCCAGGATAGGAAATCAACTAACAATGTAAAGATCAACAAGCCAGCATCCTGAGCCTTTCTGGTAAGGTTACTAGGAAAACTCAGCCCAGAGTAGTTTTATTCTCCCTGAAACTAGTTTCCTTTTATTTTTAAAGAAGTATACCAAAAAAGAATCACAACATTTTTTTGCAATTTTCACTGTCTCTCGCAACTTTATTGCAACAGAAATACAAAAGACATCGCAACCTTTATCGCAATTTTTTTTAAAAGCTGAAAAATCAGGCATTTTGGGTCGCAACAATCTCAAAAAAAGGCCACAAAATCCTGGAAGGACTGAATATAGCAATAATTGACTTTGAGTTTGTAGTCTTTGGCTTGGCACATACTGTCACTAGCAGATTACATCAGCTGCAGCTAACTAAACTAATCGTAGTTCTACGAAAACATGGTCTCAGGATGACTTTTTATTTAGTGAAATACGATTGCTAGATACATGATGTCATGCTAAAGCTGTATGGCAAATATCAGCAAGTTAAATGTATGGTTTATTGTTCAAACAGTTTTCAAACAGTATGTTTCACTTTTAACGTTACAAGAGAAAAAGCTTTTAGGATAATGCATTTGGCTGGAGCTGAGTGTCAACTTCCCCAAATCCAATAAATGCAGGGCAGGGTCCTAATTTAACAGTAAATCGATTATGACAAAAGCTAAAACATAATGTAACAGCACAATTAGAGAAGTCAGAAACAGACTCTGCCATATCTAGCTTAAGTTAGCTAACATTAGCCTCTATTAGCTCTTGGTAATATTAGACCAAGTAAGGCTGTAGCAGCACTGTAGTGTTCTGATTTAAACAAGGTATTGTTTTATGTGTAGCAATTTCAACTTTTAATTTGTAAGAAGAAGAATGTGTTATTTTTCTCCTTTAAAATTTTAATTTGTCACATTTATTTTTTAATCTGAACCAATGTAGGTACAAAAACAAGATTTTAGACTTTAGAAATGTTGGTTGTCATCTTGTTTTGCGTCTTGATTCTTTTAGTTTTCATTTCCCTAAACTGATTCCAGTCTAGCTATTTCCGTGTTGACACTCAGTCTAAATGGTTTTGACATGAGAAGTGGACAACCCAGCAACGTCAGCATGTCCAGGATATATTTGGGTCAGTTCAGGGCTCTGGCACAGAGGTGTGACATACCCACATTGTGCCAGAACTGGCACACTGCTGTGAGCACCTCAGCTGGCTCTCTGCTACCAAGGTTTTCAGTCTGAAGTGCGACTCACCCGTATGGAAAATCACTTCCCCTATAACCCCCGCTGCCTCCCTCCTCTCTGTCTTCTCCCCAGTTAAATGTGTTGACATGGCCCACAGAGTCACCTGAGGAGGGAAAACAGAATATCTTGAGTCATTGCTCCAGTTCTTTTTCCAGAAACATGACAACGGGCCAAGACTTCAGTGTTTGGCATTTTCCCCATTCTTAGCTCTGCCTGTCCAACATGCTGCAAGCTAAATGCCATCAGAAAGGTACGATCATCAAAGTGGTCATTGTCAAAATGCTACTGTTTCCTTAATGTTGTGGGGGAGGTTTATTTATGAATGTGCTGAAATCTGCCTCTGGCCCGGCTCACTTTCTATCGACGTTGTACACGGTGACATAAATCTTAAATAAAGGCGTTGACAGCCTGCGCTGTATTTCTCCTGATTCTGGATACAGAGCATTATGCAGGAGCGTGATCGTATCTAATTGAAAATGGAAATGTATCACGTGGAAAAAAAAGTGAAAATGAAATTAAATTGAGGGAGGTAAGCGCTGACTCTTCCCTGAGGATGGCGAACCACAAGGCACCAGCCTTGGTTACATAACTGTTTTCCCTCTGCTCCCTTGGCAAAGAAATTAAAAAACACATACACATTCACACACACAAACGCGGACCAAAAGCAATTAGGACTGAGGAAATAACAGGGAGTAGGAGTCTGTGGACGAGCGTTTCCATCAGTGCTAGCTTCCCTGCAACTTGAGCTACGACACCAGAATAACACTGAGTCAGTGGAGTGTCCCTCAGAGAGTGGTTAGCCTGCTACTTACCATTTATTTAAGCCATGATTGAGTGCAAAACCACACGGGAAAGTGCGTCTGTTTTCTTTGTATGTTCTTTTATTTCCATACAAGAGTCCTCACCAACATAGAGAAATGAGGAAAATTTAGGTTGAATATGAGATGTTGCTAACCCTAACCCTAACCATCTTTTGTAAGGGGTTTATTAGAGTGGAGAACTGGGTTAAGGGTTGTAATATTTAGATAAGGTTTAGGTTTTACCTTTAACCCCATGGACAATTTGGAGAGTCCATCGACGGAGTGATGTGATCAACACTGTTAAAGACACCAAACTTAATTTCTAAAGCTGCTATAATAAATATTTTTGTAATTAAAATAAAACATAGTAAACAAAAGATCTCATGCCACTCCATGTCAAAGTAAAACCTAAAGCTTCCTTTAAGGTACGTTCTGCTGTGGAAAGCATTAATGTTGGATGTTAGATAAGGGAAGTCATTTAATCTAGTAAAGGCTAAAGCAGGCTCTCACAAGTATGGTTGGATACATTTCAGTGTGTGTTGTGCCCTTGGCCAATGGACTCACAGTTCCAGTCACTCTTTAGCACGTCCTGTCCCAGCAACCCTTGCTCCCAGTGTCCAAACCCCATTCAACATCCACCCACTCACCCTCCAACCATCCTCCTCCTCCTCCTCTTCATCCACAGCCTCTGACTCACAGTGCCAGTATCCTGTGACACTTTCAGGATGATCACACAACCACCACCACCACCACCCTCCTCCCCCCTTCCTCTCTCTCTCTCTCTCTCTCTCTCTCTCTCTCTCTCTCTCTCTGTGTCTCTCCCACATACACATATGCACACAATCTCTGCTCCCAGACTTGCCCAGTGTTAAGTCCCTGGCTTAGTCAGCCTCTGAGCAGAGTCCAGGCCCTTCTGGGAAAAAGAGGCAAGGCAAGCCCCAACAGAATGCTAATGATGTCATTAACCTCTGTACTCCGGGGTCAGCGGGTAAAGTGGCTCTGAAAGGCAAAGATCACGTCACTCTTTCACTTACTCATTACATATTTACTATTAGACATGCACACAGGTTGCCCCACAAAAATAGGCCAGTGTGGAAACGATAAAGGAAGCCTTTTTATTCCATTAAAGCATAATGAGTATACTGATAGCTGTACTTGTTTGGACACTAAATCTTTTGATTAGGCCTATAGTCTTGGCCAGTGTGCTCACTTCTTTAAATGGGCTTTGCAGAAGTAACTGTACACACAATCATTTGGAAAAATCTTGAATACAGATGAATACATGATAAAGATGCATTCCCAATCGTAAAAACTGATTATTGGAGTATTTTGTATTTAATGTTTATTTGAAAGGGACAAATGCATAGAACATTGCTTTATAAAAATACAAATTAGATGCCATGCATACAGGTTTATAGCCATGACTAATTTGCAACCCCTGTCCCTAGTTAGGCTTTTAAAGTTAAGACAGAAATTACAGAGTATTAATATAAAAATGTGTAACTATTAAAATACATACAATAAATACATCCCATACATAAAATAAAATATGGACTTACATGAATGTAGAAATCACTATAAAACAGAGTTTAGACACATTTAACAATACAAGAACACAAAAGTATGCATATGTCTGTGCATGCTAATGTATGCAACATTATATTTGTATAAATTGTGTTGTATCTAGTACAGTCAGTGTTCACAGAGTTGTTTCAGTTTCAGCCATTGCTTTAAATGTGTATTAATAACCTTGAGTTCTGTCAATATTTTAATTTCTAATGGTAGCGTTCCACAGTTTTATGCCTCTTACTGAAAATGATGTCTGACCAAATGTTGTTCTACGTTTTGCCGCTTTACAGTTACCACTTATTGTGCCTCTAGTTCTTATTTCGCTCTTTTGTTTCACTACTAGTTGACAGAATATTTCTGGTGCAAGGTTATTCACACACTTAAAAATTAGTTTTAGAAATTAATAATTTACAAAACTGTCAAAACTCAATATATTAGTAGGTGCCAAGTGGCCAAAAAAAATCAATTATTGCAGTCTTTAAAATACTTAATAAACTTATTTTCAGTCCATAGGTTGTAGGAATTGAATGTATCTGGTATATGTATCTTGCTAGGTCTGTCCATTTACTGCTAATATTTATATTTAAATCATTATAATCGATTAATTTACATTTTACTATATACTGTGTGTGTGTGTATATATATATATGGCTAAGAAAAAAAAAATCAGCCATCAATTATGTGTGATCATTTCTGTAAGGTCTCTTGCCCTTTTCCCAGATGGCTTTAAAAAAAACTACCAGAAGGTCCTCGAGGGAGCCGATGGCAAGGTGTGTGTTGGTGACGCGCAAGATAGCACAACAGAGCTCTGACATGCTAGACGGAATAAAAATATCGCTGCATCAAATTGCAATATTTGTATGCATGGGTGTAATAGTGTCATTTTGTATTGCTTTTTTTGAATTTTTTAGGCTGTAACCACAACACAATGAACTTTGTGCTTTGCGTATGCAAACGACTTGCACTGTCAGATGAATATGACATGTCGACTTGGATCTATCATCGCCGACAGCAGACAGTGTACTGTACATACCTTCAGGACAGATTTTCGGCATTCTGTAGAGAGCTGAGTGTATTAGTGCTAGTGTCCACTCTCTCAGGACGTTTCCCATGGAGGGATACTAGTATAATGGTCAGGGTGGGTGGAGGGGTCACCCGCTGCACATTAGGCTTCAGCTAATAGGGTCATTGATGTCAGCTGGCCGGATGAACATCTGCCCAGTGACAGACACACACACACACACACACACACACACACACACACACACACACACACACACACACACACACACACACACACACTTGGATACACACTACTCACAAGCACACATAAATACATGGAAGCAGTACATGCACCTGGGAAGTTACACATAAATACGTAAAATGTCGTGCAAACACACAGACATAAACATTACATAACACACACACACAAATGTACACACACAGGAACACAGCGGGAGGAAGAGGAAGTGGCTGCCAAGGAGGTGGGAGATGAGTGGGCACTAAGCAAACACTCAGCAGGAAGTCCCTATAGGAAGGTTTGCTTGTGCTGTTTCCTTCTATTAATGTGTGTGTGTGTGTGTGTGTGTGTGTGTGTGTGTGCGCGCGCGCGCAACGGAGTCCAGCTGACTTTGAAACCACAACAGAGTAGAGTGGATTCTTTTTTTTCTTCTTTTTTGGCTGTATCCATATCAGAAGCAGCACATGTCCTTTACAGGGTGAAAGCCAGTCAAGGGAAACATCTGGTTTCCTTCTGCTCCACTAACTTTGCCCAGGTTATGAAAATTACAGCGAGCCACTTTGCTAATAAAAGCCTTAAATTGTAGTAATTTTCAAATGCAAATCCATACGTGGGGCTTTTAATGTGCCGCCACTTTGAAAAGCTCAATTATATCATGGGCAAGGGCACAGATAAGCCAAGGTAAGACTGAATACAGCGAGGTGAAAAGTCTATTATGAAAGAGTTACCTCAATATAGTTTTTATTTCATCTTTCTCCCTTTCTGCCTCGGAGCATGTCGGGCAAGAGAGTTACATCATTTTTTCATTCACTTGTTATTAAAGGCTCTTTAGAAATATATCAATAGACACAGTGACTTTACTTTGGCTCAAACCAACAACAAAAAAATCTAACATGTTTTCAAAGTACAAATTGGCAAGTGATGAGTCAGCCGCTAATTTAACTTTGTTTAAACGAAAGATTTGAGTCTTTTGTAAAAAACTAATGGAGTTCAAAACATGCCTTTTTGGAATGGGCCTGCTTGGCCACTGAAATTTCAGCTTGCAACCTTCTCAAGAACTGCTAATCCAAACAACTTCACACTCAACGCTGCGCTTCCTTAGTTTCTGAGCAAGACACCTGTCATGAGATAATTGCATCCCATACCAATGCTAAAGTGTACGTGTCATTTGCTAAGAGCTATTTGGGACGAGGTAGTCCCGGAATGCTGTGTGGACTAGCCAGACCCTCCTCCTCAGCGCTGTGGAGGAAGGTCTGGAAAAGCGAGACTAGACTAACAGAGACTCCTTCCATTTTAGTTTTAGATGTCTTTAAACTTTATATCTGATAAATGGGTTATGTGGCATGCAATCATTTCCAAACCGTCCTTAATGCTGCTGCAGTACAATGTTTTTCTGTCTGGCATGCCACCACCTCCTTGTCAGATGAGCCCAAGCACCCGTTCATTGACCCCACCCATCATGTTCCAAGTGTGCTGTGTGTATTAAAGTGGATGTTAAAAGTAAATAAATGTGAATGTTTTGTTCAGTTTGGTCAAGCTTGCATTTATACTCTCTCTATCCTACACACAAATTTGTGAATATGTCTTAATATAATCAAAATGTAGTATATTTTTCGAATTAGATGAGTTATTCTACAATATTTCTATGTACAGTACATGCTGGCAACTATAAGGTTGGAAATCACTGCTGTAGTATGTGTTTTTGTATTTCTTATTGTCAGCCAATATCGCTCTCCATGCTTCCTCTCACTCCCCCTCTCTCCTCTCCACCTTCCACTGAAGTGAGATATTGTATTTCAGGCAGGCCATTTCTCACTGTCAGTAATGCACATCAAATCCCACAAGTAGGAGGGCTAAGAGGTTTGATTGGCTATAATGCCTTTACTTACACTAAAGGCTTAAGAGAGGAAATCACATTCAAAAGTTGCTCCGGCTCTGCACCGAACATCTGGGTCTCTACTGGCTTTCAGCTGCGGATGGAAATCTTGTGGTTCATAAGGCCTCAAATAGAATCCAGAGCTCTTAAACCATCTTGATCTCATTTACACACAAGTGGCAAGTTTTGACTAATATTTTCCTTGATATTTTGCCACAGCTGACGAAGAAATAGCTCAAAGAGGTCCAGTCTGGGTCTGCTCGGGGGTTATTTTGAGATTCTGACTGCGTGTACGTCTCAGGACCAATCTCGGTATGATTGGTCGGTAAAATTGGTGTAGTGCTTTCTTTTCCGTGGTGTAAAAGCTGAGGAATGTGCCGCGGTGACATGAGCGGTACTTTCCAGCTCTTCCACGTCTTCCTGCAGGAGCGTATCCTCAGATGACCCCGTCTGCCTGTTTGTTTCATTACAGATGCAAAGAAAATTGAAGACAAATCTGCATCCAGGGGGAACTTTTTTTTATAGGAATTCCAAATCCTTTCTAATAATAGTGTTCTCTTTTAGAATGAGGAACGAGGCGAAATAATATTTAAAACGATAAATATGCAAAAACTCCAGACGGCAGACATGCTTTTCACACACAGGCCAACCTGACTGAACTAAACCGCTACAGACAGCCTGTCTGACCTCCTGGCTGAGTGCTGCTGAGGGAGAAGCAACATAACATCTTCTCAGTTGATTTGAACCGGCCGAGGCTCATGTCTTGCATTCAGCTGTACGGCCTCTCCTCCGTGCCTCCTCAGCTCCTCTCCCATCTCCAAAGGCCCCCGCCTGACGTCTAACCAGGCTGAAGTGCACTAGATGGCACTGTTTACAACAGCAGTGGCTGAACCCAGCAGCAAACAGCCCATCTCACAATCACTGATTTACAATCCCTTCACTAATCTAATAAATTAAATTGCGCATTATACAGTTTGTAATTACACAACCACAATAAACACAGTTAACAATGCACATCAGCTCTAATTTCCACAGCTGTTACTGCATTAGATGAGCAGAGATATGAAACAAGATATCAGATATGGCGATCAATGGGAAACAAGGAGATGATAAGATCAGCCACTATTTTTTTCCCTCTTTTTAATGGCTCATAATGTCATTAAATCTGACTGCCATTATTTGCAAATACGTTTAGCTGGTCCACAGGGTCTGTTTAATGAAAAGTGCAGTCTTAACACGCTGATAGCATTTGTATAAGCTGGATATTTTACAGCTTTGATGCATCTACTTGCTTTATCACTGCACTCTGCCTGTCTGTTTATCGCATCATCACTGCTTTTTAGGCCTCTTTGTTGCTCCTTTGTTTGTGAGTGTGTCGGCAACTTTGCGTCTGTCTGTGTCAGTGTGTCTGTCTCCTCGTACTCGTGGATCTCTTTGTGTCTAGGCCTGTGGGCAGGTTTCTGACAGGGGTGGCTCTGGTTGAGCCTTCTTCAGGCATCAGAAGGCAAAGAGAGAGACAGGCTCTGTCACATTATGCGCGCCCTCCTCTCCCAGCTTTGATTGAGACTAGTGATCCAAAACTGATGCGGAAAGGAGCCGGAGCTCACCTCTTGTCAACGGTGGATGTTCTCCACAGACAGACAGGCGAGCGGCGATGACAACGTTGGATATGCTCCGTGGGCGCCGACAACCCCCTCCACACTTCGACACACTCGGTGATATCTTACTCAATGTTTGCCTTTGTCTTAAAGACATATTGATGGGATTCAGATTTGTGTTAAATATCGGCTGGATTGAGTGGTGGAATGTAACCAAGTACATTTACTCAAGTGCTGTACTTCAGTACAAATTTGAGGTACTTGTACTTTACTTGAGTCATTTCTTATCATGCCACTTTCTACTACTCCGCTACATTTCAGAAAGAAATATTGTACATTTTACTCCTCTACATTAAACTGTAGTTTATAAAATATGTTTTATTATAAATTAAACTACCCAACTATATATATATATATATAGTTGGGTAGTTATATACAGCTGAAATGATTAGCTGATTAAACACTTAGTTGATTGACAGAACAGTTTGGATTGTTTCCAATTTCTAAAATGTGAGGATTTTTCTGCATTGCGCACTTTTACTTTTATTGCTTTAAAGGTCCAGTGTGTAACATGTTTAGTTGTTCATTATCAAAATCTGTGTTGCCCGTTCACAAACGTGTCCTTTTTCATGAATATTTACCACCACCATCAATTCCAAGTATTCCTTTTGGCATGAAATTTGACATTTGCACGAACTGGGATAGACGCTCCATATTCATGCACCATCTTGAAATACGTTAGCCGGTAAGGGACATACAGGACATACTGCTCCGCCTTTCACATTTTCGCTGTCATGCGATAAACTTACAGGTGCTGCTTATGCTGCTAATGGGTATCGTAGCTTTCCGGCTCCCGGCAAGGAAACATGGAGGACCACACGTATTCAAAATCCAAATTTTAGGAACAGGAGTCTTCTTCTTCACCCAGAAAAATAAAAAGGATATTGAAAAGAGCAAGAGACCGGCTTTTTGAAGCGTGAAGGCTACCTGTAGCCGTAATACGTACTTTGAACTGCGTGGCGCGAGAGAGTTGATTGCGATATATGATCTCAACGCTAGATGGGAGAAATTCCTACACATTGGACCTTTAAGTACATTTTCCTGATTACACTTACATACTTTTACTTAAGTAAAATTTTCAATGCGGGACTTTTACTTGTAACAGAGTATTTTTACAGTGTGGTATAAGTACTTTTACTTAAGTAAAGGGACTGAATACTTCTTCCACTGCTGGCTTGATTCCTTTCGTTTCCCTGCAGCTTGGTTGGCAGCTTTTGAACATTTTGAAAACTTATTCTCTACATAAAAATAGGCAGTTTTACTTTAAGTGTGTCCAATTATACCTAATTATGTTCTGTTTGTAGCAACTCGTGTGAAGTTTTTTTTTCCCCTTGGGTTCAAAGCACTCAGAACTGCAATATCCTCCAATCTGCCTATACTTATATATTTCTTTCTACGGCTGACATCTGTGGCATTTTAACAGTACAATGAGTCAGTATCTAAGTAAGACCATCTGTATATTGCATAGAAAGACAGCAGATCTTTTCAGGTTCTATTCTGTTGAAATTCCACTTCAACAGCGAGTTAACCAAATGTCAAATAAAAGTCTTAGCCTGTGTAACTTTTGGCTTTCCAATTAAGCAGCACTTTGAAACCGTAGTGTTGCTCAATTCTTCTGGCTTATAAAGGGCCACGCAATCGTTCCGCTGAGGTTGAAACATGAAAATCACCCAAATTGTTGTAACAAGCATTTTATGACATCAAAAGGCACTCGATTAAATGACAGCAGAGGTTTGTTGAACTTGCTTTGAATACTTTCCAATCCATCATTTCAGATTCTCTTGCTCTCTGAAACACACACACCCCACACTACTATCACATTTGTTGCAGCATGGATAGATTTTTTTGTTGTTGTAGTCTGGTGGATATTTGATATCAGATTTGGCGGCACTTTCTGATGAGCCCCCACCATCTCCACTTCCTCCCCGGCCAATAAAAGTGTGTATTTTTCCAGCCGAGGTTCATTTATAGCTGCTACACAACGCATCATGATCCCAGGGCCTGCATATTCATAAACCGGCCATCTGCGTGAAATATGCATGACTTAAGAGATGTTGCGTCGGGCGATGCACAGCGACTGAAAGTTGTCATTTCCATGTGTCAAACCCTCCCACTTAAATGTAACATGCTACCATGGTGACGGACTGATTGGCACATTTCACATGTCTAAAGAGCCAGTAAAACGAATAGTTTTTTTTTTTCTGTTAAATAAGTGAACTGTGTTGTGTGCTATGTGTCGGCATGTCCTTGCAAGGCTGCTGGCTTTTTTTTTTAGACCCCACCAGAAGCAGCGCTCAAGTCTTTTCCAGCATTGAAGTTGACATTTTGTATTAAAAGGACATGTTTTTTTTTCTTCTCTTTTTAACAAAAGTTTCCTCCGCAGCTTCTGTCTCGCAGTCCTTGTGGTTTCTCCATCTGTGGACCCTGCATGGCTGTATTGCAAGTGCCTTTGTCTGCACTTTTCTTTCTGATGATTCTCAACTATAGCACATGTTGAGATCATTAATTTCAAACCCTGCCAAAACCACTTCCCACACATGCATGGCATTCATTCCTCCCCTTCTCCCCGGCTCACTCTTTTTCCTTCTCAGATGTACACACTCCACTCTCTGCGTCGCTATGAAGCCAGAGTAATCCTGTTCTCTTTTCAGTGAATCAAAATCACCATGTGGCTTTGTTACAGTAGGCACAAGCTGAAGCTGAGAGCCAGATTGCCTTATATTGTTAAAAAAGAAGTATGCATAAAAAAAAGAAAAAAACGAAGGGGTTAGGATTTATGCAGGCAGCATGGGCAGAATTCCTTCACACCTCCCTTGTTACACCTCACATCGCAAACCTGCACCGTTTCAAAGCAGTGGCAGATATGAAATATTCAACAGCCTGTATTACTGTTACAACACAGAGTAAAAGAACCATGCATGAGCTCTCTGCACACTTTTAATTTTGAGAACTTGATGATTATTGGTTCAAATAGGACTCCTGCTCCACAGCAGGAGCTGCGTCTGGAACCAAGGTTGCATCTTTAACGAGTATTTCAAAAAAAAAATCACAAGGGTGGGTGCAGAGTGAAAGAGAAAAATGAGCAAAGAGAAAGAGTTAGACACTAAAAGGGAAAGTGAGAGCAATCTGCTGGAGAATGTGTGTGTGTGTGTGTGTGTGTGTGTGTGTGTGTGTGTGTGTGTGTGTGTGTGTGTGTGTGCGCGCGCGCGCTGCAGACAGCTCTCTGGCATGGCAAACGCCTGCCGGTCCTGAGCAGAGCTGAGCTCAAAGCCCTTCACCTTCACAGCCGGGCTGGCACGATGCATTGAGCATGGCTGGCATAGTGCGATGTTTATCACACAAAGGCACGATCAAAGAGCGCTGCTATCTGGCTACACCACTTTCATCTGGGTTCCCACAGCTGACAGTAGCATCCGTGGGGGGGCTCTCCTCTCCCTTTTCTCCTCCTTTAATGGTCTCTCTCTCGCTCTCCCCTACCTCTCTTATTCTTCCCCTCTCCCTCTCACACATTTATCGCCGCAGATAAGGAGACTTTATTTGAGATTCCATAGCCAAAGACATTTCTCTAATAATCAATGATGGCTTTAGAAGCGGCCTGGGAATCAGGCGTTCCTTGGCTCTCTGCTTGTGAGGCGGAGGGTTGAGGGAGGGGGGCCTCGCAAACTTTCCCTTCCATGTTTATGTTGCTGCTCCCCACAGGCCAATCAGATTTCTACCTCTGCTCATTGTTTTCAGCAAACCAAACTACTTCTGCAAAAACGTTCCCACAGACACCGTGCAACTTCACCCCATGGAAACAGCAGTGCAAAATGCATTGGGAAGAGGGGGGGTCTTTGAAATTTCAGCCTGCACGTGGGGTTTGACAGCACCAGCATGAAGTTTGACAATTGGTATGCAGTGTCGATGTTGTTGAGACAGAAATGGCGAGAGGAGCCAAGATTTGAGAGAGAGAGGCAGAGCAGGAGGGATTATGTGGTCGAGAACTCCAGATGAAATGGGGTATTTGTCATTCTCTAACTGTAACACTTCAGTTTGTGATTCAGGCATGCTCCAGGAAGAGCCACTCTTACCAATAAGTCTTCCTCTTAACTGATACGGCCATTAAGTAGTCCCTTCATACAGTATCCACTACCTCTTCTTACATGCCACAAAAAAAAGAAAAAGAAACCCCAAACAAATGGCTTCCGTGGTCACATCAAACTGCCTCTTCCACCATGAATAACAGTTGCTCTTCAACAAACAGCAGCAAACCCCTGCGCGACTGTCAGGAAATGCACCGTTTTTCCCCTTGAGTGTGTGTGGAATGTGTGGCTCCTGTTGTTGCGATCAATCCCAATTTAACAGACACTGGCTCAAAGTCAACCTTCAGGGAGCCATGAAAGCTGACAGGTGAGGACTCACTGCCGTCTCCCCGACTCACATCAAAGACACGGCAACAGTGGCGGCTTCAGTGGAAGACGAGCACTTTTAGAAAGAACAAAGAGACTTGGAGATAGGAGAGCAGGACTCGTCTTGAGACAAGGGATGGCCGAGAGGCTGAATACCAAAAGGGCATGAATACTAAAAAAGGTTCCATCTGCCCCATGCAGATTTGGGAGAATTCAGATTGAATGTAACATAAATTCAATGCGATGTTGGCCATATGAAAGTCATTTGTTCGACAAAGACCTTGTTTTTTTTTTTTCCATTTCGTTTTAACTTTCAAAACATGTTGGATGTGCACTCCTATTGTTCTTCTTCAAGCTGGGAATTAAGCCAGGTTGAATAATACTGTAACTGTAATGTGTTGTTTTAACAATGTATTGAAATCACACAGGGAACAATAATGACTAAACCTTTTGGCTTTTGAAGATTGTTCTCCCAAGTGTTGGCAATCAGGGGAAACAAAAATAAACTCTGTAACTAACAAAAATATAAAACTACATACGCCATATTCAAAAAGGGTTAGTTGTGTCACCTCTAATGCATTGTCTGCTATTTGACATCAGTAGGCCTAATCACACTCATTTCAACCTCCAGACTTCATTCTGTTGTCTCTTTATCTATCTACCAGGCCTCTGCTGATCCTCTGCCTTCCTATACACACACATAGTAAGTAAGGCCCTCCTGTAAGGCCTCTCTATTGGCTGAGCAAACTTGATCCGAATGACTTGATGTGATTGGTCAAGCCAGCTGTCAGTCAAGACGTCTCTATTCAAGATGGCACCCAACTAACGTGAATACATTGTTTTTGGTAAAAAAAGATAAAGTAAATAGCCGTTCAATCGTGGATTTTTCTCTCTGGTATTATTGTGCAATGTCTCCGAAATGTCACTTTCTTCTCAGCCGAATTACTAAGCTTCTGGAAGGGCTACGAAGACACGGAAGGCCTCTTTAGAAAGGTCTAGCTGTCAGCTAACAAGCTACAGCTACGTCGAGACGATGCATCCAAAGGTCGCGAAGCAAACGGAACATACGCAAGTTGATTTTTGATTCATAATTATTTATTCATGTTACAAAGACACTGCAATTTCATGATGGATTGAAAAAGCTTCTGGATGGCCTACAATTGTCAGAGCACCGCGTTGAAACGGCGCATTCATCTGCTTCTAAACAAAAAAAAGACAGTTCTCTGCACGACTGCAAACTCTCCTTGAGTGGCTGCGTTGTCAGAAATATGACAGAAGAGCAAATGATATATACGTTTAAGCGCAGCCAAACAAAAGTTCTTTTAAATAAATAAGAAAAGACATCAGTCAATAATTGTCCTTTTTTCCATAATGCCATGAGCATCTGTGATCCAATTTCATGCTGCCCAGGGGCAAGTAGCTTTCCACACAACAGCAGGGTACAGTAAAATGAGTTGGTTACCTTGCTAACAGCTCACTGTGGCTGCTTGTTGTTGTTCTATTACTCCCTGGAATATTAAAATTGTATCAGCTATCAAAATTTCCATTTTCTAGATTAGTAGACGCAGTTTTGATGATAAAATTGGACTCGAGCCTTCATGAAATAGGACTCAGAAGTTGGATGAAGTTTCTGACTACTTTTAAATGTAATAGGCAGTGATGGATTACTCGAATCCTGGACTCTGACTCAAGTCCAACTCAAGTAGTTATTCTCTGGATTTGTGACTCGACAAGTCAGGCTCAAACTCACATGTTGGTGACTCAACTCGGACTTGACACTGGCTCTTCTTTGGTGACTCGGACTTGGACTCGGATTAGAACATTGGGGACTCATCAAGACTTGACTCGGACTCAAATGTTGGTGACTCGACTACAACTCTGTAGAGCGGTAATTACACAATGTAAATCCATTGATTACTTACTGCTGTAAAAATGTTTCATGAAAATCTAAAGGATTATAATGGTTTTACATTATTAACATGTTGAATACTGAGTAATTGGGCAGTGTGGAAATGATACAGAGGATGCTAAAAATGAATTAGGTTACTAAATGTACAGCTCTCTGTAGAGTTATGACTGCAGTTGTTATTTTTCTCCTTCCATAAAACCTCTGGAAAGCTTTGCAATCACAGCCCCAGTGCACTCACTTTTTTATTGTCTACCAGCTGTTGGAAACTTTACACTGTGAAGAGGAAGAAAGAAATGGGGAGGTCCTCTGAGGACCCATTTGTAGAGCTCCAGCAATTTAAGCCGATATCTCTGGTGCTGTAGCAGGTGTGCATCCTTTGTGGGTTTCACCTTAATCCAACTTCCAGAAAAAAATGAATCATAACGATGAAAAACAAACAGACAATCTCTTTTTCGTGGCTTTGTGGGGCTGATATTAAATGTTCCTGTTGAACACGTCCTGCCCACAGGTCTACACACCGCCTTGGTGAACAACCTGTCAATACTGGACAGAGTAGATCAATACACTTCCAGGCACTGACAGAACCCTGAGTATGTTAGTGAGAACAGAGAGGTGAAGAGATTCAATCCAACATTAGGATTGTAACGCCAGCAAAACCGTAAACAAGATGGAACCCAAACATTTTAATTACAAGGACTACCTTTCCACCGAAAGTCATTACACAAAAGCTAATTAGCAGCACAATCAAAGCTCAAGCAGTAGTGTTATTCAGTTACTTGTTTATCCTTGATTTGTCTGTATGTGACTGAGGCTGATGGGAGATCTTAACTCGTAGCACATTTTAAAGCAAGGAGAAAACACTGGGGTCAATAGGTAGGTGTCGCATGATATCGGTTCCATCTGATTGGCCGGTTTTACAGCTCCGTTTCCATCTCTGTGTCTTGTCCAATCATTAAAGGCCAGTATCTTTGGAGCAGGAAGTAAAGATTGTGGCCCGTGGAACCATTTAGATCTCTCACAGATCTGCTTAATGCTGCACATTGATCGCTTTTCCCTTTTAAAAACAAATGGACAACTCTGATGATCCAAATGGCCCTTTTCCCAATTATAGGCTTGGGTGGCTTTCAATCCTCCTACAGAAACACTCGGCCCGTAACTTCAGATAACTACTTAGTGGCCTGTGTGTGATCCTTCCTCATCTCGTATGTACCTAAACACGCAGAGTTCACAAAAACACACACACTTGTGCTGCTGGTGAAGTGAATCCTACATTTTCAGTCTTTTCCATTAAAAGTCTTGGTTTGAGCCAATATAACTTTGTTGTTGTTGTATCAGTAATCAGATCAAAATGAGGATTAATCTTCTGCGTGCATTTTCCTTTTAATGGAGAATAATTCACGCTGAGATGAGAAATATTGAATCAGAAAATGCTGCACAAATAAAAAAATAAAAAAAACACAATTTTCGCATTCCCACTACCTTATAGAGGTCTTATCGAAAACTACAAACTTGACCCTTCTTTCCAGATGGGCAGCCAAGCAGGCCCCTAAACAGCAGGCCAACACTGTGTTATACTTAATCTTGGATCAGGAGCAGCAGCAGCAACAGAATCCAAAGAAGGGATGAACTCGGAGGTGGAAGAGAGAGAGAGAGAGAGAGAGAGAGAGAGAGAGAGAGAGAGAGAGAGAGAGAGAGAGAGGAGCTGCTGTCAACAAGCTCTTATGGTGAACAGATGTGGGGGAACTCCCTCACTACTCCTTAGCCTGAAGTCATGTATACACTCTCACACACACACACACACACACACACACACACACACACACACACACACACACACACACACACACACATACATATGTACTGTAACACATACTCAAGAGGAGGAGAAGCAAAACAATCATTTGGAGTAAATTCCTGAGATGGCTGAGATGGCTGCGGTCGATTTTACACAGAAAGGCCAAAATCATAGAACACCAAATAAGATGTTGAAGTGGAGGGTGGTAAACACCGGCTGTACGGAAGAGGTTTTTTTTTTAACTCTGTGGTTTTGCAGGAATGGCGCTCTAAGGGAAGCCAGCATGAGTTAGAACAGTGGTCTACAGGGCATGATTTATCCCCTTCCCGTGCACGACAGAGTGCCCTATTTGACGGCGAGGCAGACATAAAGCAGCTGTCTCTGTGAGCAGCTCTTAGAAAGAGATGCTATCGGTCAATGGGCCATACTTTAGTCACGCTCGACAAACTCTTTCTCCACCCTGAGCAAGCAGCGTTTATTGTGCATTTATCTTCGCAGGGAGTTAGTCTTACATAACAGTATCAAACTGCTGTATTCCATCTGTGCTCTGATTTACGGGCTCGTAGGAAAATCCAAGCGAAAGGTAAATTTGATTACACAGTGTGTGGCCTTCCAGCATGTTTTTTCAAGCATTGACATTCTTTTGCTTGAGTGGAGATATCATTTCACGTAGTCCTTTTTTACGTTATAGAACTGAAATATTTATTTCTTCATGAGCCTCCATGTTTTCCTAAACTATTTGTTTTTAACTACTTGACATGACATACTATTTACGTCTATCCAGACGGAATTCACCTCAAAACACCACAGAAAATGACGTTGACCCTGAGTACTAAATGTCTATTCAGATCAAGACCCAAAAAGCATAGAAGGTGCTCGAAACACTCACCTTCTTATAAACAGTTATTTTGTATTTTGTATTCTTTTGCAGTCAATCTTTTGTATTGACTGTTGGCATTAAATCATATCCGTGTGTGTCAGTATTGAAAAGAGACTGCTGAGGTTTTCAAAAGTGATTTATTTTTTATCTATTCATTTATTTGTCATTAATGTTTTTCCCGTCATGGGTCCAAACAGACCTGTGGAAAACCTACACAAAGTGCATAAATTACTTTTTCTTATCTGAGTGTTGCTTTATATGATATATAGGAATAAATTGTCTTATGTGCATTTAACAACCATGTCCGATTTGACTGACAAAAATCTGATCCGAGTACAGCCCTGCAATTAAAACAAGAATTAGTAGCAACAAACAAAGGTAAGCTAACATTAATCTGACATTAGTACTTTACTTTCAATTGGCTATCTTTTGTGTTTTTAGACTAAACGTAAGAATGAGTGTACAGTAGGATTAATCTATGCTGTCAACCGTCTAAATCTTCCTTTAGATATTTGCTTCAGGAATATTACTATGTATGTAACTTAATGAACGTTCTTTACATTCAAGCCGTTGCCAAATGAGTTGCTACAAAGCTAATTAAGACTATCAACTCCACACATCTCTCTCTGGATTTCTCAGTATGGCCATGTTCACAAGATTGTGGCGTCCGGCGACTTTCGCGCGCAGAAACTCAAGTGAAGATAATGACCTTTTTTTAATCATCTGTGTCCTCCTTGGCTACTACCAACTGCAAGGGGGAGGGGTGGGGGGTGGGGCTGCGTGCAATCAAGGAAGGCTTGTATCATGTGGACGCGCCGACAGTGTTGTTGTCATTACTTAGAATTCCTCATGGTGGAGACAGAAACTACGCACTATAGCTTTAAGCCCAGTTCAGACCAAAGATTGGTGACGAGACAAGTTAAAACTTGAAACCACTTGCAACGCGTCGGGCTGCAGCGTTCTAAAACCTGTCAGTTCACACCAATGCGACAAGACGAGACGGTATATCATCTCCATAGCAAGGACTTGTTGTACTTCCATCCTAACTTCCGACTTCCAGGCTTTTTGTAGCTGAATATATCATTTGTTGCGTCTAAATATGAATGTGGATAACGTTAGTGATAGTGAGATGCTTGCTACAGTTGCATTTCTAGTGATGAATTGGTGAAAACGCGTTTTATTTCTTGGATTTACGGCTTTGTCCTAGGCGCTCTCTCTCCTCAGTCTAGCTCGCTCGACCGTACGTGCTTGACATTGACGTTGAGCCTCCGTTAACAGTTTGTAACAGAAATAAAATGGATTATGGGTCATTTTATTGTAGCTGACTTTCCAAGATGACTTCTCTATTGGCTGTTGAAACAGTTGACGTCCCTTACGTTCTAAAACCAGCCTCTGCGACTTGACCAGCTGAGTCGCAGCCACACCCTCAGCTGGTTTAAGGCCAGCTGAGACGGGCCGGTCCAGACCGCTGCAACTTTTCTCTGCGATGTTCTAAAACGGTTTTGTCTCTTCGCGAATCTTTGGTCTGAACTGTACCCAAGCAGTATTCAAGCAAAACAGTAAGTGAATTCAGCTAGACAATCTGGAAAAAATCTAAACAGGGTTCCAAAATTGCATTGAACCTTGCAACTGGCAAAACTCCACCAAGTCTATATAGATGGATAGATAGAGCTCCAGGTTAGAGGGAAACTTTTTTGGTTGAACTGTCCCTTTAAGGAAGAAAACGCCGAGCTAGTGATTACTTCTAAGCCGTGTTTCACATAATTTGGAATGAGGTTTAACACTGCGGCCGACAGGGCATTTGACACTAATTATTTACTTGCTTACCTGCTGTTCTGATTTTGATTACCAAAGCTAACCTGCAATATTACACCCTTATCATCCCACCTTGGCAGAAATCCATACACAAAATTGCATTATTTGTGGCCATTGCTTTCTACAGTAGTAGGGCTCTCCAGTCTGTGACATACAGTATGTAAACATTTGGTCAATAGACCTTTCATCCCCCAATATTGTTAAGCCATTAACCTCTTTACAGTAGCTTGCAGCTCACCTGCACTCTCCTTTATTGTCCTTTGGTTTCATCATTATTTACTTGACAAACAGCCGTTATTAGTCAAAAAGCACTCCGCAGGCCTGGATTAGCTCTCGGGGCTTTCATTATCCTTCGATTCTACCACCTTGATTACTTTCAACTGGCGTGAACACCTCATTTTCTAGCATAATCTAATTCAATATCATCTCATTTGGGGGCTGATAGAATGAGACCCGAGATAATTTGCACAGTTCGGTATTGCACCGGGATTAAATGTTTGTCTTGCAAAGTAATGATGATGTGTTGGAAATATAGAGCATCTATTAATTTGACGTCTGTGCTCAGAGAGGGAATGGGGCAGGTTTGTACTGGTTGCATACCAAGGTGCTCTAAACACAGACATACCGAACGTGACCTGGTAGGAGTCAATGACTCATTTCACCTCAGGCGGCTTTGCTCTTTGTGACAAGGGCTAAAAGAATGTAAACAAGTTTCCTGTCTCTGCAAATCTGGCCTATTATCTGAGGACTGCTACAGAGGAGATTCGCCTTGATGACAAGTGTTTATTTCTTGACGGAAAAGAGCACAAACACTTTGTGGAGGAGGAGAATTTTGATTAGATGTCAGATTAAGTAGCATGTGAAGAAATGTTATCTTTTTTTTCAACCTTGGAATAACTTTTCAATTTCTATTTCCATCTTGGTTTAGTTTGACTTGTTTGCTGCCTCTGCCTGACATTGGAAGAATAAACAATGTAACAGTGCAGGAAAACAATTCTTTATCACATTCATTCCAGCTTCCAGTCCTACCTTTCAGGCATAGGAGAAAGTGATCATTGTCTTGTTCACAGGAGACAGGAAAGGTGACTATCTGTCAGCACCATCTAACGTCTCTCATCCTCCTGCTGTCCACTGGTCCTAGTCAAACCCCTGTCTCCAGTGGTCAATCAGTCACCCAGACAGCTGCTCCAAACACAGCTCAGACCTCAGGCCAACAGACTGCAAATCACTTACCTGATTATACCGGTTTAACCGTTTTTAGAAACATGCTGAGGAGATCCTAACAGGGTATATAAGATTTCATTTACCACTGGAATTTTGTCAATACAAAATTAATTAATCAGAGCTGATATTAAGGGCACCTCACCCGGCCCAGACACAGAAAGGATTGACAGATTGATAGCTCTTTCTCGTTCATATCTATATATCTATTCATGTATTCGCCGTCTTTATTTCTGCTGTATTTCAACACATTCTCACTCCCATCGCATCAAATACGGACGCTTGGTCATGTGCCATTGGCGTTTGCTATTGACCTTAAAAGTCTCCTTTGGCGTCATATTTAGACGCGCTTGGTCGTGACTCTTGGCGTCACTTTTGACGCTCTGGGTCGGGACGTACATTAAACTAACATGCAGCACAAGAACTGGACAGTTATGTTTAGGAAAAGATTGTGGGTGGGGTTATTAAATGTGTGTTTCAGTGACACGTGGGACAAGAACGGGACACAAACCCCGGTCACCTGGGTGAATGTCCTGTGTGGTTTGCATACACGGCATTTCGGTCTTTTATACTACTCGATACCGTTGCCGCTCTTAATACTACGTCATCTTACAGCGCCGCGGTCAAGTTGCTGCTCTGCCCGGTGCGTTCCATACATACGCTGAAGGGTGCTTTTTGCGTCAGTATCTGACGCTGAGAGCCACTGACCAAGAGTATTTGATGAGTTGGGAGTGAGAACGGGTTGTTTATTTTTGTATCTCACCCCTCAAAACCGGTGAGGCAGAAGGGCGCCCACCAAGAGCCCAAGGTTTCTGCCTGTTAAAGGTCCCATGACATGGTGCTTTTTGGATGCTTTTATATAGACCTTAGTGGTCCTCTAATACTGTACCTGAAGTCTCTTTTATAGAGGCCTTAGTGTTCCCCTAATACTGTATCTGAAGTCTCTTTTATATAGACCTTAGTGGTCCCCTAATACTGTATTTGAAGTCTCTTTTATATAGACCTTAGAGGTCCCCTAATACTGTATCTGAAGTCTCTTTTATATAGGCCTTAGTGGTCCCCTAATACTGTATCTGAAGTCTCTTTCCCGAAATTCAGCCTTGGTGCAGAATTACAGCCACTAGAGCCAGTCCCACAATGAGCTTTCCTTAGGATGTGCCATTTCTGTGTCTATAGCTATAGGAGAGTGGGGGGGGCAAGGTGGAGGGTGGAGGTGTGGCCTTGACCAACTGCCACTTTGCTAGTTTGAAAGCCATGATGTCTCTCTCTCTCATGGGTGGGCCAAATTCTCTGGGCGGGCAAAGCAGAGAAAGGGGAGGTAACCTTGCTCCTTATGACCTCATAAGGAGAAGATTCCAGATCGGCCCATCTGAGCTTTCATTTTCTCAAAGGCAGAGCAGGATACCGAGTGCTCGGTTTACACCTATCGCCATTTCTAGCCACTGGGGGACCATAGGCAGGCTGGGGGAACTCATATTAATGTTAAAAAACCTCTGCCATGCCATGGGACCTTTAAAAGTAAGTTGGGACAAATTGTTGGGTCTTTGTAAGACCTACTCTATCTGTCAAGTGTCCTGAGATAACTTATGTTATGATTTGGCACTATACAGTATATAAAATTGAGTTGAATTGAATTATTTTTCTTCTTTTTGAGGTTGGTCGGTCTGATGCCTTTTAGTGACCAATATGCTATGGATGGCATGCTAAGCTGAAACAGGGAGCACCATGCAGAGCCCCCCTGGGTATAAAAGAGTGAGCCAAAAGAATGACATTGAAAACCATTTTAACTTTGAGTCAGGTTAGGACTCTGAACTAGAAAGGTAGAGGCTGGGGTGGTAGAGGCAAAGCGTTGCCAGCAGCAGTAGTGAGTGAAGCAGTGTCAGTGTAGCAGGGACCAGTGAGGAGGGAGGAGGGAGGAGGGAGTCACATTTAAAAAAGTCTATATCCTCAACGTTCCACTTCGGGGATTGCTCTGTTGTCACCAGAAATTCCGCTGAATTTCACTATTTTCGGCCTGATGTCCGTTACCTTCTGCTTTTTTTGTGTTGGCATTCTAAACTCTGGTTGATTTATATGGTTAACTGCTCCTCAGATCTCTGCAGGGTAATTCCAGACAGCTAGCTAGACCATCTGTCCAATCTGAGTTTTCTGTTACACGACTAAAACAACTTTTGAACGTACACACGTTCCACCAAAACATTTTCCTTCCTGAGGCTATTTTGCAGAGACACTGTGGCTCTGCCCAGGGCTTAGCACCGCCCAAGACGATTGTGATTGGTTTAAAGAAATGGCAATAAATCCGAGCAAATCTTTTTCCCCGCGCTGTGGAGGAAGGTCTGGCAGAGCGAGACTACATTTAAAAGGACCGCCTTGATGTGGGAATGGCTGGGATTGGTGTGTGTCTGATAGGAATGATAGTTCAATCAGTGGGCTCATGACTTCAGTGTCCTGCATGAACTAACGCTACTTAATTTTCTGTAAGTAAAGCTCCCATTCATTTCTACTGCCTTGGATGGGCATGACATGCAAAAAACTGCTTTACAAAATATCTGGTTCTGTTGTAAGAAGTAGAAGGTAAAAGCCTGTGTACATAAACAGTGGCGGTAGAAGTTAACTACCATTCTATACAGACGCATTTAGGCAGGAATAATCCAACCACTTGAGTTTAAAAGTTACAGATTATGGTGTTGAGAAAACTGATTTGCATAAATGTATTGTGTTTAGTGCTAATTAAGAAACCTAGCATGTTAACACGGTAAACTAAGATAGTGAACATGGCAAACATTCCAGCTAAACATCAGCATGTCAGCATGTCAAGGTTAGCATTTAGCTTAAAGCTTTGCCTACGTACAGCCTCAGAGCTGCTTGCATGGCTGGAGACTCTTAAATGTGAAATGATGAACCGCTAAGTTATTTCTGAGGGAAATGAATTCACACCTGGGAGCTCACTTAAACAGCTTCCGTGAGAAGTGCCTTGGTCCGGGGAACCTCATCAGCCGTACTGAGGGATATAGGATGGAGTTACTAATTCACTCTCCCCACCTTCATTTTCTCAGCTTGTCTTTGGATTCAAATCTCCAAATCCTCTCCCACTCTCACTGTCTTTTTTTCCTCTCTTCCACATTTACTTTCTGGTCTGCATGGACTCCCAGAGTGAGCACTATGAAGGATTACCCTCCCCAGATGTAATCCAATCAAAAAAAGCAGGGACTGATTTCTTATCTTTCTAAGATGCTGCATTTCCCCTCATCTCTGAGAACACACAGCCAGCATTATCAGTCATTTGATTACCCTGAGTAAAAATGGATACAGAACAGCAGCAGTTTCAGCCTTGAGAGGCCTGACTTGCACATTGAAATCTAATTGAAGGCTGTACCTTATGTATTTGTTTAAGATTTGGAAATAATTAACTGGGGGTAAAAGCTGTTATGGCTGCACAATGGGATTAAGCGAAACATTGAGTTTTTTTCTTTAGTTCAAGACAATCTAGGCTTAAGAGCACATTTTTCCTGCCACTTAACTTTTATACACAATTATACAAAAAAAAGCATCTGTATAAGAAAATGTTTTAGATTCAATGGGCATATGGCACTTAGATGCTTTTTTCTTCATGTGCACTGCATGTGTGTGTGTGTGCACACTAAATCGGCCCCCCACACACACTGTACTAAAGCCCAAGGCATCTGCAGGCTAACAGATGTTGGTCACAGAGGACAGCTGATCCTGTGAACTGACTGCATTGGCAAACATGTGTTTCTCTAGCTACCATATGGATAAAACACATGTAGCCCAAACAACTATCACCCTGACCAATGATAACATTCCAAGCCACTTAAGGACAGTAGAATGAATAATGAACACAGTTCTGAGCTGATAAGTACAAAGTTTGGATCTGGAACATGTTCCGAACGTGTCCTTCAACTTCTCCTGGATCGCCTTCACAGCCTTGATAGTATACCCTTGTTTTGCTGTGTGTGGAGCTTGTGATAAATTGATTCTGATGGGTGTTACATGAGAGGACGAGCGTTTAAGCAAATCCACCGTCCTGCATTTGACCTATAAACCGCTGTAGCTCTCAATGGCGGTCCGTCTTGCTGCACCGTCTGGCAGACATCTCTTTGTTGTAAGCTTTTTGCTGAAGTGTCATGAACAACGCTCGCTGTAATTGCTAAAAGGTAATTGCGCTGGCAGGTTACGGCGAGGCTTTAGCTCCCAAGAGCCGCACCCTGATCCCTGCATAAGGATGTGATTAACCGCCATCTCCTGTCATTAACTGTGAGGGCTTTTGGCAAACAGGCCACTCCAAGTATGTAATTGTCATATTAGACCCATTTCTTGGTCAGATCGAGTATTGGAATCAAGTTCCTGTTGTGAAGTGGCTCCTGGCATGCCTTAAGTACATGGCAGAATTGACCAAATTGTTAGCTCTTGTTCCTGCAGTGATATGTGACAGCTGAGCTGCCATCTAATGCTCAATTTGCCGGTCTGCTAATATAACCATACACACCATCCATGAAGAAAAATAATAATTTTTTTCCTGTAAATGGTCTGTAGCTCAAGGGCCAAACATCTTTGGAGTGACATCCAGCAGTCGTGCTACTTTATGGAGTATAACATTAAATCCGCAGGAATGAATCATTTGCTCTGCTGTATGAGACATTAACTGCCGAAAGCTGAGGCAGAGGTTCAAAACAAATAAAGCGAAACACTCGTTTACAGACCTGCGGAGAACCTGTTTATGTTGTACATCACACTGTAAATGCAGCACAGATTGCTGCAAAGAGCTCTATCCCTTCGCCTGAACTGGCAGAAGCAGGGCATTGATCTTCTGTGCTGTCATGCATCTGTAGACAGATGTGAGAGTGTGAGTGTGTGAGTGTGTGTGTGTGTGTGTGTGTGTGTGTGTGTGTGTTTGTGTGTGCTGGCGCGCTTTCATAGCCTTTCATTAGAGCATGCTCAGAAATGCATATGCTCAGTGGCCTCTTGATGGTACTTCAGAGACAAGCCCAGTTTTGCTTAGATTGCCTAAGGATGGATTCATCGGGGCAGTTAGCATCGCTTTGAAACGGAGAAAAAAAAGAGCGATGATGGCCAAAAACTGTCTTTTTTACAAGGAGGTCAGGGAAAGTGGAACCGGGAAGAAAATTGAGTGAACTTGAGCTATAAAACAAAACGAAAAAGAAGCATATTGTTTACCATGACAGACTTAAGACATCATGTGAGTGGCTCTAATGGGGCTCCAATCAGATCTGCAGATGAATAGACAGTTTTGTATTCATGTCCCTGATGCCATTCTAAGGTTCTCCATTTAGAGGGATTTTCTGTGAAGCAGGGATAATGGAGCGTTAGTGGGGAACCCAGGAGGAAGGATTTAGATGCGTTTGAATTGACTCAGACATTTTGTTAAGTGTCATTGTGTATGGCCCGTTTATCCCTTTCCACTCCTCCCCTGTTTTCATTCATAACCACTCTGCCGTCCCTTTCACGAGGGGCTATGGCAAGGATTTGTATGTCTGTGTGTGTGCAGTAGATGTATTTGGTGGTGGTAAAGGTACATGTGTGTGTGGTTTGGGGAGTGTAGGGCCCAGACCAAAGCAAAGGCCCTCCCATTGTAAGCCGCAGTCAGGTCTGTATTGTGTTTGCAGAGTGAATCATGACGGCATTTACACACATAACAAACACACAGACACACACAGACACACACACACACACACACACACACACACAGACGTGGGGTTATGGAACAGAAGTGGCATTGGCCTTTGTGTCGGACCTGGGTCAGCTGGAGGTACACTACGCTATTGTGTGGGACGGAAAGATGAAGCAATGCAGGGACAGAGGGAGGAGGGTGGAGAGGTAAATCTGTTACAGCAGTTCACTATGCTTAACCCCAGCAGGCCAGTTCAAGGGGAGTGTATGGTTTACAGATCCGTAACATCTGTATCTGTGTGCGTGAGGAGAAAATGGTTACTAATGCCATCAAGATCTCATTTACATCCCGTGGCGCATCCATGCTGGGCGCAAAACATAATTTTCATCACAGCCTCTCTCTGCTTCAATGTAACACATGATTGCCCACTGCATCTCCCGCTTGCTTTCTCTTTCTCATTGTCTTCGTCTGTGTCTCTTTCATTTCTCAAAAAATCTAATAATTCATCTTGAATTTGATCTTGAATTCATCTAGGATATATAGGCCTAGATGTTTTTTTACACCTTGGAGGTCATATTAAACATTAAAGATCACAAAAATATAAATAGCAGCAGATTACAGTAAGCTACAATAATACACATAAGTAAACTTTATTTGCATACCACTTTTCTAAACCAAAAGTGCTTCCCAATGACAAAAAAAAGTTGATAAAAGCATGCAAATACATATTTAAAACAAAGATGAGGAAGAATTGTTACAGGAGGAGAACAAATTGGGGAAAAGAAGCATGCATCAATAATGTGCCTTTCAGAATTCATAGGTATTAATACAATCAACAGTTTGTTCAACTGAGCTCCAGAGAGAGACCGTTACATAATCTAGGAGCCAGGACAGCAAAAACTCCATACTCACTCTGAGTCTTCAACTCAAAGAGACATTTTTGGTGGAGCCAAAAAAATGTAATTGAATCCAAATTGGAAAGTTCCCCAGGTTTCACAAATGTATAGAGCTAGTTATTATCAGTATTACTACTATTAATAACAGTAATAATATGTGCTTTGATGTTGTTTTGTCTGCTCTTTGTTTCTTTTAATGTATAGCATTAACCTGTCCAGGGAATGTGAATGAAAAAGGCTAAATCTGACACATTTGCAACATATTGACAATAAATGTGAATCAGTGTGTGTTGTTGTGTTGATAAAAACCGAATACATTAAGTAAAGTAAATAAAAGCCAAACTGGCAGTATAATGTGTCCTACAGGGAGCATCTAAAGGGAGAATATGAAAGGTCTTAGGATTGACCCTTGAGGAACCCCACAGGTCATCGGAGCACAATCAAAAACCCTTACACACTAATGGATTGAAAGCCATGACAAATACATAGTGTAAACATAAAACATTCAATAACAGATATCCCAACCCACTTCCTTGTGCTATCTAATAAAATAGGATTAATGGTATCAAAAGTACGTAAATCCTGAAAAAAATCAGATGCAGCTTTCACCAAGATTTGACTGCAATTTTTTTTTTTATTTGTGACTCTAAAGAGAGCCATCTCTGTGCTTTACAAAGTCTTGAACCAAAAAAAGAGAAATGGAAACACACTGTATAAAAAAATATGCAGAGAAGGGGTTTTAAACACAGCTTTAAATGAGGAAAAAAAACAACTGCAATTTAAAACCTTGGAAAAAAACATGTCATGCCATGTTGGTTTGATTCCAAATAAACACACAGTGCACATGTAGCCACAATCTCATAGTACCACTATCTAACATCCGCACTACGTCCATGTTAACATGTCAACAATGGACGCACTATTGTTATTGTAGGCCGTGGAGGCTATCGAGGATACGGCAAACATCCTTTGAGTGTTTGTAGATGTTGGAGTGAGGAGATATAAATGACTGGACCTGGGTGACTCTGTGACTCACTTGGGGAAGATGAGCATTTATGAATAGCAGCTCAAGCCATGTTTCTCCCGCATGGCTCAATGGAGTTCATGAGCCGCCGTGAGCTCCAGGAAACAGATGTGGCCTGATAAGCGAAGAGGATGTCATATTGTGCGTGTCGGTTTTGTGTGACTGTGTGTTTTTCTATTGTAAATACAGTGTGTGTTCTCACACTTCCAGCTGCTTCCCTGTTCCATTCAACCTCTGGGACAATTGGCAGCAGCAGGCCGATCTCAGGGAGACCAGAGGCCACGGTGACCGCCATCTCTGCCCCCTTCTCGGCAGAATAACAGAGAAGTAAATCACAGTTGTTTATTCCATCATCTCAGGCAATCTCCCAGGAGCCTTGCTCGCTGTTAACCTGAACTGTGCCATGCTGTACCAAGGAAGGCGCCCTACAACAGCTTCTGAAGTACGGAGTGTGAACAGGAGGGATGTGAGTGAGCCTGCTGCAATCTGGCACTCTGGCGTGAGCCGAAATGGAGAAGTGAAGTAAATCACAGCTGTTTATCTGCATCTGTCAGACACTGTTAGTATGGGTCGTTGGAAAGAGATATGCCTTTGTAGGTGTGTGTGTGCGTTTGTGCGTGCGTGCGTGCGCGTAGGTACCAGCGTACACACTTGCCCGCCTGTGATTGTTTGCAAATGCCGACTTTGGAGGGTGTGAGTCACCACAGTGCTATTACACTGTATTGCTGGGACTATTCTAAGAGGCAAACAGACAGTACAGTACAGCACACGTGGGCCCACACTCACACCAGTACATGTCTGAACACTCATATTAAGACATACTGTATAGACATGTACTGTATAGACACTCCATGGCATTTTATTGTATTTTTCATTCAACACGCACAGAAATTACACTCCTTAGACCCACAGAGCAAGAAGTGCTGTGCATCATTTTTATTCCATGCTGGACACGCAATCTCAACCTTTAGCAGGCTTATAAAAAGGTGACCTTTATATGAAATAAGCATGGACCCTCCCTTATATGAAGTTAATTCCAGGCAACATGACGCAGGTGTTAGCGTGGAATATCAATGCTCTTACATTATTATCTTCTTCTTTTTTTTTTTAAAGGCTGCAACTTTCCCTCTGAGCGAGGAAACTTTCCCCTTGGTGATATGGCCCTGGTGAAAGATATTCCTGTGTAAAATTCATGAATTCATAACTTTTTGAGGGTATATTTCACTACTGATCTATTGGGCCGTGATAAGAATTCAAAGGTGAATGGAGCTGGAGGACATCTTCAAAGCGGTCGAGGACATCACAGGAAAGCCAATGAGGCGCGTTGCTCTCCTCCAACATCCTCGGAATACATTCCATGTGCCTCTCCGCAATGTGATATGCTGTCAGAGAAAATCGGATGCCATTGCAGCTCGCTGCCATTAACTTGATTTACTCTGGGGTTTCAGTCAAACTCTGACAAAATAAAAGTGGCTGCGTCAGCAAGATTCACCAGGATACGTTAAACCATGCAAAGGCACGTGAAGAAGGAGGGCGTTCGATAGCCACACTCACGCTGAAGGACATTATTAATCAAAGAAACGGGGCATGTAGTTGAGTTCCCACTGTAGATAAACACGGACGCTACAGTGTGGAGCCTATATGTTCTGTTGTGCACGGGCTCAGCAGCCTCCCCATTCCCCAGCTTGATTATCAAAGCTAACAGCCTTTAGCATGTGTCAGCCGAGGCGGATGACCCCTGGTAGATACAAGAGGACAAGGAGACAATCAAAGGCAGTTGGCTCTACTGGAGTTGACAGTGGTCAGCTTCTGGATGTGATAACGCCCTTTGAACCTGATAGCTGCTCGAGGCCCCCCTTTGTGTCCCCCCCCTCTAGCCCCCCGCGAGCCTGGCCGTAGAGGGTTCTGCTTTGATTTAGGACCCCAGAGAGCCCAGACAGCTCTCTTCATCTCTGCTGGAGAGAGCGAAGCAAAGAGAGACAGAGAGTGAGAGAAAGAGTGAAATAGCCCAGATCTATCAGATATTGGTCCATCAGTGGAGGTCACTCAACTGCAAGCCGTGTCACCATGTTTGACCTCAAACACTTGACTTGGAATGCAGGGCAAAAACAGATGAGTGCATCTGTGAAAGCCCACACTGTCTAATGATGACAGCAGTATACGGTGGGGGTAAAAAACATGCATGTTTCCCTGTTAGCTCAAGCACTGGCTAAAGCAGAGGTTTCCTCCATGTCGCTTTTTGAAAAGCTGGATCCTCATCATAACAACTCCTGTTCTCAAACTGGCTAAACCCATAGTTCATAGTGTCATTCAGGGCCGGCCATTTACACATCATTGAACTTCATGGCTCAGACCTTCAGATACACTCAACACCACCATAGGGAAAATATGTTTCATGATTGGAAAAGTCTTCCACGATGAGAGACTCCCAGAGAGACGTGCAGAGTAAGGTTATGGAACAAAAGCCTTTCCTGCTCCAGTGTTATTGTGGTTCATGTCATGTCTGCCTGGCAAGCACACTGTCTACCTTGGCTGTCATGGAAGATGAACCCTGTCCGTTACTCTGGATATAAATTGGAATCACATACACGGTTTTGTAATTTTTTCCTGAGAGTGGGACATTTGGATTACGCCTATTGCCTCAGCTTCAAACGAGTTAACATATTTCAAAAAGGGCCATTCCAACCTTCATTTGAAGGCTTGAATGTCCATTTTGGAAACTCTACACACAAAATAAAATGCAACAGGGAGACAGGATTTTACGGTGAGGTGGGAAAGGTGAAGGGTCAAGGGGCAGCCAGGTGAGCCCTGCCTGCAGGGCAGCTATCAGTCATTGGGCAGAGGGATCAGCGCCACGCCTCAAGGTGTTCAATCCACCATGCACACAAATCCAGTCTGTCCACTCGTTGCAAGTGTGCATGCATGCGTGGAAACACAAATACATCCTCTACATATAACAGAGCATCTATAATTGCATCTCTACTTGAGAGCAGGGGGGAAATAACTCAAGGCCTGAGCTAGCTGATACTGCTGCAAAGTCCGAGGATATTTAAGCAAATTGAGTTACATCTGGTTGAGCACGTTTGCCTTTAAACCCAGCTCTGTTTTCAGAAGCACTGGGCTCACTGTTCATTTCAAACTCCTTTAAGAGGCATAACCCCCGGAGCTTTATATATTAAAAAAATTTGCTGAATGCTTCTCTCTTTCTTGCTGCTCAGGGATGCTAAAATGTCCTGCAAAACTAAATAAAAAAAGAAGCTGTAAAATTGATTAATCCAGTCAATGGCACTCAATATGTTGTTCCTTGTACTTGTAACCACGTGGGGCTAATGATTTGCCCTTTATTGGCGATTACATGCGGTCCTTTTCCTTGAACATTACAGCCATGTAGAATGATATCTTTGTATTTACTGTCTGTCTCTTCATAGTTGACAATCAACCACGGGAGGGAGGGATGTGGGCAGATGTGTGCTGTGCTTGATGAGGCAAAGCAGAGAGAACATTAATTATTCAATACTCAAATCATGAAAATAAAGATGGCAAAACCCAAATTGTTATGAAAATTTCCTGAGGAAAAAAAAATGTTGGCAAGCCTCCCAAAATGCTGTTTGAAAATGCTCTTTGAAGGTAATGAGGCATGCTCGTGGCACACAGAAGCAGGGAGTAGTGCCATGGCAGAGCAGCATGTTCTCAATTTGGTTTCTTTTTTGCTTACATATCACTTTAGTACGGCACATGTAGAACATTTCTAATGAAGCGCAGGATCACACCCTACCCCCAAGAAGGGCATACATGTCTTTAAAGGAAAAATGTGTGGGGGAAAAGGTGGAGGAAATAAAGGAAACTCGGTGCCCTGGGTTCTAAAGATCAACGGAACGACGCCTGCTACATCAAATCTTACGTGATGGTAAAAACACCCTACCTGATTGAAATTCACATTTTTCTAACTTTGCAAAATGTGATATCACTCTTAGCACTTTTAAACAGTACATGACTCTATCCACTGCAATGAGCAAGGGTGTCATTTTAAACTCACTGTTATACTGGCTGTTTTTATGGGTAATGAGATATGAGAGAATCTCCTCTCTCGTAGTTAATATTACATGTGAGGTAAAGGGGGAAAATAATATTTTTTATTGTTTATTATTATTGTATCTCCAAAACCCTTCAGAATGTGAAAAGGCAGTGGTTATTAGCCAGCCTTTTTTTTTTTTTTTTTTTTAAGATTACTTTTTGGGCATCTTTAGGCCTTTATTTTGAAAGGACAGCTGAAGTCATGAAAGAGGAGCGAGAGGGGGGAACGACAAGCAGCAAAGGGCCGCAGATCGGCGTCAAACCCGCGGCCGCTGCGTCAACGAGTAAGCCTCTATATATGGGCGCGCGCTCTACCAACTGAGGTACCCGGGCGCCCTTGTAAAATGATATAGGCATCATGAACAATTTAAGTGAAGAACCACAAAAAAAGAGTTTCATCTTCAGTGATCATTTATTTATTGAATGTAAATGGAGAGACCTGGTCAATACAAACTACCATCAGAGTTGGCTAGCAGCAAAACAGTAAATCATGAAATGGAAGGATAAAGTGGCCCACATTGAGGTTTCAAGAATGAATGAATGAATGAATTTATTGGTCATAACCAAAGGGTAGGGTCAGGAGCTTCAGCTTATATAACACCCCCCCCCCCCTTGTCACATTTTTAAAAACAAATTAAAAACATGCCTACATCTACCTACAAACATACATACATACATACATACATACATACATATACCCATTAAGGGTCAGTGCTTTTATATATATATATATATATATATTACAATTGCCATCTTAAGGTAAATAATATCATAATTAATGATGACAACCATAATGGTAATGATGTTTATCATCGTCAACATGATAATCCACCTTCGCACACAATAATACTCAATTTCTATACTTATCTAGTATCATGTCTTTAAACCTATCTAAAATTGTGTTTATACTAAGATATACTGTCTCATGAAAAGGTTCATTAAGGAACTTCTGGGTTTTGTCTTTAAAATGAAAGAAACTTTTGCAACAAAAAAGGTCCAATATTCAGAAAATAGAGCTACAGTGCTATGGCAATATCAGCCGATCCAGGTTGCTAGCACTCTTTTTGATTTAGACATTTGTCTTGCACTTAAAGTCAGGGTTGGCAACTATTTCCATTTAATATAAATTTCTCAAACAAAATTACACATATGCTATATATTTTACTGCTGTCTACAGGAGCCGATTAACCTATACCAACAGCAGGCCAGTCAACAAAGAAACTGAAACTTTTTTTGCTTAAAACACTACTCTAACAATTAAGTTATTATCAAATGTTAAACGTGTTTCAAATAATATAATTAATCATTAAAACTGCTGTGTGAAAAATCTGCCTTTCTCCTTTTTTATTGTGTTTTATGTCTGCTTAATCCTTTCATTTCAGTATAACGTTTCTTTTTTTTCCAATAAATTATCATTTGCTGTGTATAAAATGACGTAGACCTGTTAAGTTGGTTTGTGGGTTCATAGTATTTTAGTTCTGATTCTGCCTGTGATGTGATGTGGGGGGGGATGGGGGGAGATCAGCTGCTCACAGCTCAATCAAGGAGAATACAGGTGTACCTGATTAGATCCTCTCAGCAGGGAGGGGCTGGGCACTCCTAAGGTGTAGAACAATAGGTAAGATAGTTCTGCAGTGAATTACATTTTTTATAATATTTGGGGTCATTATTGTTATGGGTGCCCGTACATATATATATATAAATAGTGATGTCAGAAGTAAGTGATCTATGTCAATCTAAATGTATTTTCTGGATCCAGAGTGTTAATGTTGCTTTTTGGGTTTATCTCCCCCTATGCTTACCTGTGCCGGTGGTAGGTTCCACTTAGGTGAGGCTGAGATGATAAAGTGCTTCAGGAGAAGGGGAGAAAGAGGAAAGGGTTGGCAGCTATTTTCTTGTTGTTCTTTACCTCAGTTTAATATAGTTTAGTTTGTATTTCCAGGGTATCATTTGTTTGAGTAGGTTTTTGTTTATTATTAAAATACACCACAGTTTCTGCAGTAATCCAGCTTTCTGTCCGGCTTCTTCAAAATCCCTGTGTAAAAGTCCCGGGCACCCCACTTCATCAGCCTTTGAATGTGGTGGTGGTGGTGTGACACTGCTTCTGTGAACTTTTTGATGCTTATTAAGAACCCAAATGGTTCAATAATGCACTTTAGGGCCATATATGAACTAAGATACAGAAGCTTTAAAGTTTCAATAAAGAGCCAGTTGTTTTATGAGTGTAGACAAAAGTGAAAATCACTTTTAACGCACAAACCACACAGAAACAATGCCCTTCAAAGCTGTTCTCTCCAAAACAGATGAAGAGGAGGAAACCAAATCCAGCTAATCTGTAATGCATTAGCAAGCACACTAACAGTATGTTACAGCCCATTAGTGGTTAACAATGATAGCTGATTTTCAGATGGCACGGATAGCCATTACAGTAATTCGCTCCAGCCTGCGTCAACTCCCCAATGACAACCATTGCTTCCGGCCCCGACATTAGATCAATAATGCAAAACCTCCTTAAAGTTATGCCTTGTGGTTTCATTTAAAAGAGCTTCCTCTCAAACTAATGACGCAGGTTAATTAGCTTGTCATTGTTTGGGAATTTCAATCGTAAAGGAACATAGGCCCTTTTTTAAAAGAAAAGGAACACTCCAGGGATGTGCCATGTCCCCTCTGTGTATTGCCTCTGTAGTCTTATTGATGGGTTTTTTGTGTCTTGGCTGACTACCAAATTGCTGGACTTGTTTGTATTTTGCTTTTCACAGGGTCAATACGGTTAAGAGGAAACCGTTTGCCAAGGAAACGGCAAGAAAAGCAGCTCAGACCAAGGACTTGCAAAAACAAGGGTCATCAGTCCAGTTTGAACATGCTTTTTACATTGGATACACAGAAACAGTCACACACACACACACACACACACACACACACACACACACACATTCAGCTGGTCAAACATATGGTCCATTATGTACACTCTGTCCATACTGCTGTCCTGTCTGGTTTCCCCCCCATGGATCACCCCAGGGGTTGGCCACCTCCATCGATTGCCACCACTTATTAATCTGACTCTGGGTGGACACTACAGCCCTGCCATTTGTTAGAGGCTTTCCAACAGGATGCCATTAGAGCGTCACTGTCGCACATTATCGTGAATAAGTAATGAGGAGGCCGGTAAAGCCGCAACTTCCTCCCACATTAGGATAAACGACTTTCAGGCAGGGAGGAACGAGGCACATTTCGTTAAAATGCATGCAGGGAAAACAAGTGAGGGAGAGTGAGATAGGCAGAGATAGATAGAGGGAGAAAGAGTGGCAGAGAGATGAGCATTAAGGACCGAGGACAAACCAAAGTCTCCATAGAGAGAAGGACATTCAAGATCAATTGCTGAGAGAAGATGTAGACTAAGTGCTTTTGTTATGGCGAGAGAGGCAGAATTAGGACTGATTGTTCCAATATAACCAGACCTTGCATTCGGTTGAAACAAAGCAATTTCAATGATACTGCTCCTGAGGACCAGGTTGTGCTTTTTTTTTCCCCAACATCAAAAGATTTCAAAAGTATATATTACATTTGCTGGTCCTACCCGCTGGCCTCAAGTGTATTAGCATAGTAACCATAGGTTAGTCTCGCTTGCCAGACCTATCTCCACAGAGCTGCGGAATAAGGTCTGGACCCTCCACACATACACCTGAATAGGAGAAAAAAAAACAGCCTGGGTTGTTTGAATTTCCTTAAACCAATCACAATGGTCTTGGTCGCTAAGCTCCAGTCACAGTGACGGTCTCAGGAAGGAACTTCTTTTGGTGGAACATTTGCACCCTGCAAAGGAAAACGCCACATACAATATTAAACTAAGTTAACTGTTCACACAATACAGTAACGTGAGCTATTTAAAGTAGCTGGATACTGGATGAGGTTAAACCTCATTTGCTCTTACCAGGGAATCACTGTGTGTATTTTTTTCCATAGCAAATCCCCACTAATCGGCCCCAAAACAGCCTGAGTTTACAGAATGTCGAAAACATATTCTTTGTAAATCTTTACAATCATTCCCCGAAAGAACTAATTAACTAACTACTGCCTTGTTGCACAATCCAAATTTTCTTTTTCGATAATTAATTGTCGTTGATACTAACTATAGATTAAATCTACTTAAGTACTGTTAATATCAGATACTTTAAGACTTTTACTCAAGTAATATTCTAAAAGGAGACTTTAACTTCTACCAAAGACATTTTCTGGTAAGATACTTGTACTTTTACTCAAGTATTACCGACTGCAAGACCCAGACGTACCCAGGGCATGAGGGGAAACGCCTGACTCTCAGCTGATCCAACAGCTGATTGGTTCAGAATCGAATCAACATTTTTTTTTATTTATAGCTTTTATTTTGAACATGTAAATACAATACAACATCCAAAGAAAATAGTAATATAAAAAAAGAACAGAACCTGACCTATTATATACTGTAAACTTTTTATTGTTTTCAATTGGAGGGATTTTAATTGCTATTTGTTTGTTAATTTCATAACACAGAGAATAATAATCAAGCTTGTTGTGTTGTTACACAGACATCTCTTTTATGATGGTGCTCTTTTGTGCTTGAGGGGATTATTTTCATTGCAGTACCACGAGTGGCCAATAGGGAAAATTGGCAGCAAGACTGAGTGGTGGCGCCGTATCAGCTCTCTTAATACATCTATGATTCTGGCACATAACTCCAAAAGAAAAAAACGTGTAGGTTTCACACTTATTTTTTTTATACATATAAACAAGGTATTACATGGTTTTGAGTGAGCTTTAGAGCTGCTTGTATGAGCGTCAGGCTAGCTGTTTCTCTCTTCATATTTAGCATGCAGACATGAGAGTCATATTGATCTTCTCATGTCACGCTTTGCAAGAAAGTGAATACATCAATTGCAAACGTGTTTGTTAATACTGTGTGCACAATTAAAACAAATACTAAACTGCAGTGATTGGGGCCTAATGGCAACACCTGCCTTATTATCTCATCTTTTGGGCCCTTAGCTAAAATCATATCTTAAGGCCTTTATTATCTTGGTTTATAATGTGCTAACATGTTGCATTTTACTTACTAAATTTAAGCTTCATCAAGTTAACACAAACTAATTACTAACAAATACATGCACAGTGCACAGACAGTGGGAGAAATGGGGGGCTCATTTTGCTCATTTTGCCCCAGGCCTCCTAGATCAACCTCATTTCAATTAGAAATGGCATAATTCTGGTCTGGTTCACTCAATCTATAGACTTATTGTTGTTTTTTCCATCTATTTTTTTGTATACTTTTAAAGTCAGTAGCACCAATAGGCTATAGTTTCCAAAGTGCTATTTAATGTCTCTTCTTTTGTTTTGTTACATATTTCACTGCATCATTTGCTTCTGTGATGGACTGCTGATTAGTGAGGCACAGTTTCTGCAAAGTGCTCAGAGACAGACTCTTGATGAAGGTCTATATAAATAAACCAGACTCAATTTGACTTGCTGTAAACACTACAGAAATATGGTGTGCCAACAACAACAACTATAATTCATACATACTGATATCAGTTTGCCCTTGGAATATTATTTTGTATAAAAATGAATTTTGAAACTGACGTTTATGTGATGTACTTTCCAATTAAAATGATTCTGATTGACGGCCACAATTTCTGAGCTGATTCCACCAGACACTAAGGGGTGATCAATTATAAACAGCTCCATCCAACCAACCAGACATAGGCCCTGTTTACATGATGACGCTCGCGGGTGTAAAAGGAAAAAATATTTTATTGGATGTGCCTTTCATTTATACAGCGACAGTGTTTTTGGGGCTTAAAAACGCAAAAAAAAGTGAAACCACCCTCCAGAGTTGAAATCCTAAAAACGCTCCACCGTCGAGTTACCGTCTAAAGGGTAAAAACGCAAAAGTCTGAAGAGAGCGGTGTGGAGAAAGACGAGAAAAAGGCATTTTTACGGAGTAGGCTACAGAAATTATAGGCTCCTGTTATCTAAAAGATATTCAATGTAATGGCTCAATATTTAAATGATTTCGACAATGTGGATAAGGTTGTTATAGTTCAATGATCATGTGTAGGTTCTTCATTTGAGCCAGAGTAGGCGACAACGTTGCGGATGAAGAGAAAGGGAGAGAGCGAGTGGCAGCGGCCAGCGGGTAGAGGAGGGTCTGGTAGAGAAGGGCTGGTAGTGCTCCCTTGGGTGCTGTGCTGTGACTTATCACGGTCATCATCAGACAAACAACTCCACCTCCTCGTCTTTCCGGACAAGCTTTTGTTATTCGCTTCAACATGTTTTTAGTTTTGCGCTACTAGGGAGAGAAGTTGAAGGAAGGTTCGACGCAGGACTTGGTGGTGTTGTGTGGCAGTGCCACCTAGCCGCCTGGCGTGCATACTACATCGAATTTCACACACTTTTGCGCAACGCCACTTTTGCGTTTTCTCTTCAGATCATTTCCGTATAATACTCCGTATATACTCATCTTCATCTCTTTCATTTCTTTGGTAGCAAGAATTGTTTGAATGCCATTTAAAGCTGCCAGCATGAAGAGTTGCTTTACATTTGCTAATAACTCATGTCTGTCAAGTAAATAACAAAGAATAGTGCTTGTTAGCAGATATTTAGCGATGATAGTGTCTGCTGCTTGGAAGACAAGCCGGTCCCCTGCAGGGCCACGCTCAGTCTCCGCTCATCTATAGACCGGTTCAAACCACAGCGCCACTGAAGATAGCAGAAGGGGAGATTTGCGATGTCAAAATATCACTGTGGCATTTACAGGGAAGGTTTGTCTGCAGGGTGAAGGAAGGTGTAGTTAACTAACTTATTGTGAAGGCAATCGAGCAGACAGGACTTTTTAGGAGACTTTATTTTTTTTTTTTAAAGCCCCTCGGCTTCTGCAGACATTAAAGGGAAGCTTCCTTGTGAAATCTTCCCTGATGTTTCCCATCCTGCTTCTTTTTTTCATTAAAGAGGCCATAATGCAGAGAGGAGAAGGGGAGGATTGTCATGTTCTGCTGGAGGAGTTGTTTACAAGAACATAGCTTGCTTTTAAGGAAATTGGGGGCATGTGTCTGGGTCTCCACCATGTTCAGCGCTATGGCCAGATCATTAGTGCGAATGGGATTTGACTCTCGGTTGAACCAGTTAATTTAACAGAACCCAAGTAAGAACTTTTTGGAATAATGAACTAATGAATTTCTGCTGAGTCAAAATGTGTCCGTAGATAAAGGAACAAATCATCACAAACTGATTTATTTTTTTGTTGGCGGGGGGGTCAAAGGAAGCGGATACTCTTGTTTTGGTCAGCTATAAATACCAGGCACAATTAGTGTTCCATTCATTGTTCTTTATCCACTTTAGTAGCAGCAAATACTCTCAGGGGTGACAGATAAAGGAACATGGCTGACACACGGAGCAAAAGGACATTTAAGCTCTTTATTCAGGCCTGTTTTAATCAGCTCAGGGATTGGAGACCAAATCTCACTCTGTTCACCCCACTTGCACAAGTGAAAGATGCTTATTAGAGTTACTCGGCTAGACATAATGCACAAACAAGGGCATTGGAGATGTTTATAATGGTGCTTCAGTGCCAGGGTCAGTGTCCACCTCAAATCAATCAGAGGACTTTGAATCGAGGGAGTGCTTTACAAAGGGCGCATGCCATCATTTATCTTATCATTTGACGCTTTGTAAGGTTGTTTTGTAAGCAAATTGGAATGCAAATTTCATTTGTTTGCTTTTTTTTTCCCCTCAAAGCTTTTCAGGCTGATTTAAAGCACTTGCGTATCCCCCCCCCCACACACACACACACACACACACACGCAGAGGAAAATGTTTTCTGGCATGAGAGAGCTGGACAAACCTGAGATGAATATTCTCCCTCCCCCGCCAGGTCTGATTTTCTCCCGGGTGTCGCGCGGCATGTGTGCGCAAATCAATCAGGCCCCTTGTTCTAATCAGTCCCACTTATATCACCCTGCAAATAAATGACACCATTCAGGAGGGGAGATCAATAGGAGATAAGGTGAAAGTCTCCACGCTTTCTGTCCACAGGGCACAGGGTTGGGACGAAAACTGCGGTGGGAAGGAACTCAGATTGGGCAGACTAAACTAAAATGGTTTATTCTTTTGACTTGTACCTACATTAATTTGACTCTCAAATGGCACTCAATAACCACAGTTGAAGGACTCCGATTTGGAAAAGATGAAGAAATGCATTTTAAGTGTGTGGGTGAGTGTATGAGGTAGGCACAGAAAGACATTCTTGGTGGCTTGCATGTGCTGTACAATGGGGGAGGGACAAATAATTGTCACTGCAATATATTGAGATGTATTCTCTTGCGATACCCAGGCGTAAGTGTATCCTTTCCTTACTCCCAGCCATTGTTCTGCTAGAAATCTAGAAACGATCATTCACGCTTTTATTTCTTGTAGGGTATCTACTGCAGTGCCCTTCTTACTAATGCTCCTAAGAAGACCATAAAACAGTTGCTACTAATCCAAAATGCTGCTGACAGAATACTCACAAACACCAAGAGGAGAGAGAGCACATTGTTCCAATTCTCAAATCCCTGCACAGGCTTCCGGTTAAATTCAGAATCGATTTCAAGGCTCTACTTATTGCCTTCAAGTCTTTCAATGGTCTAGGCCCCAAATATATTGCCGACATGTTAATTGACTATGAGCCTGGTAGGTGTCTCAGATCAGCAGATACTGGTCAGTTGGTGGTGCCCAGAGTTCGTTCCAAGAGCGGTGAAACGGCCTTCAGCCGTTATGTTGCCCACTGCTGGAATCAGCTTCCGCTGGATCTAAGGCAAGCACCAACTATAACCATTTTTTTATTATTTGTTTTTAAAATATGTTATGCCTTTTTAAAAATGTGTCTGTCTTTTGATGTATCTCAATTGTATATTTTAGTTGTTTCTGCCTGTAAAGCACTTTGAATGACCTCTGTGTATGAGAAAGTGCACTATAAATAAATTTGCCTTGCTATGTGGCATTTCAGCCAGAACTACAGCCAATTAAAAAAACACATTGGCTCAAACATACACCTGTGATTTACAGCTGACATGATTGATTTAAAGGATAACAGGCTGAACATATTCCATATTATTATATCATATATTGCCAACAAATCCCATTTTAAAAAGACAAAACCGAAAATGTGTTAGTCTGGCTCTCAGTACTTTCAGACTTTCCTACCCTGTGTGTGGCACTCAGCGCCAAGCCCATGTGTTCCTACTGAAGACATAAAAGCATTTAAAACTGACCACATTAAGATTGTTTCATTTTTTTATAAAAGGCTAAGTAACTTCCTAAAGCACCTGGACACTGTAATGTTTAGCCAATATAACTCAAACCGAAGTAAACAATGTATTTGTTTGGGACTATTTTCAGTCATGGATTAATAAATTATACATCCGGTGCTCTAGTGATTATTTACTGCAGAGGAGTATGTGGAATCACCCCAAGATAAACTACAGTACCCATGTTCATCATAAGCGTGCAGCGCTGTGGCTCATTGATGTGCTTTTAATAGTTTTTGGACAACCGATGGAGCTCTACGGCACAAAGGAATAATATATACTGTAGCAGCCTTTGTATACACAGTCAATACTCAGTAGGATCAATTCATTGTTGGCTTTTGGTCTTTTTATGGGATATGTTTAAAATAAGACACAGGATTCATTCTTTAAAGATTCAACTTTAGATTAGAGTCAACTTAATTTGGCATTTGGCATTGCACATGTCACAATTACAGAGCAATGAAATGTAGTTAGTGTCTAACCAGAAGTGCTTAAGCAGTTATTAAATAGCATGTGCTACAGTATGAATACATGAAATATGCAACAGTACATACATACATACATATATACATACATACATACAACCTCCTTTATGCAAGCTGACAGAAATTCATGAACTCACAAACTATAGGTGGTGACTGAACTTTCTTGACCCAACAATAACTTCTTAATAACATGACAGTAACCTATCTCTGGTTTTACTCTCTATTTCGATGTGACTCCTCTTTGACCCATGTGTTGTTGTTCATACAGCACATCCTTCCTCCTGCCCTCAGATTAAAGCATTCTGCTGACAAAACATAATGCATCTGCTTCCCATTCTTTGAGTTCAATACAAGAAACCAAGTCATACTACATTGAGTCTGAAAGTAATTTGTAATTGTTGCTGACTTTTTTTCCTTGTTTCCTGTACGTTTATTACAGAACATCGTTAAAGCTGAGGCACTCATAAAGAGCACTATTCGTCAGGATTATCTCTCTTTTATCTTGGAGACTGCGCATTTCTAACAGAAAGCCTTCAATACAACATGGGCATTTAGCAGACCGAGAGGGTCTCATAAAAGATCTTTTCAAGTTGCATTATGGGAAAAAAACAGAATCCACTGTTTTTAGAGCTTGGGACTTCTGCTGCTTTGATTTTGACCATTCTGTAATTTAGTCTGTCTCTCATGGGTCCCCCCACCTCCCCCCCCAATCATGGAAGGGCATGAACGTGTTCATGTTGTGTTGAACCTGATGAAAGCATTCCATTTTTATACTGATTTGTGTGCAAATGATGAATGGAAACGGTAAGAAGTGCATTTTTAAAAAGCACTGTGTCCTACCTTTTTATTTTAAAAGAGACAAACATACTTCAAAAGGCGCATAATTGTTTCCTTATGTACTTTAGTGTGTTTACAATTTGTGGTTGTACTATTGTTTGCTATTGCTTTTGCACAGCTTTTGCTTATGTTTGTGCACATGGCGAATAGTCAAAATGAACATGCATTTTAGTAAGCATGGCACGTACAGCTTGAATGAAGCTTTGATTCAAGTTGAAAACCACACTTGATTATGCATATGTTCAATCATCTTTGCAGGTTGTTTTACATTGTAATAGAAAGATAAGTAACAAATATGAGCCAAAGTGACTTGTTACAATGGTCATTCTGCACGTCCCTGTTAATGTCTCCATCTGGTCAACCTTTAGTTTTTTAGATGACCGGGCTGCCTGCTGAGAACCCCAACCACCTGCTGGGTGTATCTCTTCCAAAACAACCCAGCAGCCGTCCACCCTGCTCTCCCCCCCCCCCACGCCTCCGTGAGCAGCGAATAAAATATGCTGTGAGTCAGACAGAGTCCGAACCCTGGTCCAAGAGCCAGGCATGGGTTTGGTTATAAGGGTTGGTGGTAAGCCATAAAAGGGCAGGGATGAAACTCTGAGCAAAGAGGAGGTCTCTCCTTCATGATTCATGAATGACTAATCTTTAATGTAAGCCTCCTCAAACACAATTTATTTCATTATTCACTCGCTCAGTATGCAGCAGCTGGACTTTTGTGGCACCACACCCTCGATAAACTCTGTAGGGGAGGAAAAGGGCTGCGCAGTACTCGTGTGCTTTGTTATGGTTCAAAATGTTTGCTCTGAACAAATTTTTCACACACACACACACACACACGCACGCACACACTTTCTTTTGACTGGATAACAAAGCAGACACATGCCAGAGAGCCAAAACTAGATTTCTATGATTTAATGTGAAATGATTGCTGAAAGACATGCATTGCAGAAATATTTAGAAGTATATATTTTCACCTGACTAACTTTCTGCAAAATTGTCCTTTTTCTTATAGTTGAAAAGGATTGTTATTTCCGTCATCATGGGCTCATCATCACTATCATCATGTCATTATACCTTAATACAATGCAGTATAGGTAGTCTGTAAACTACCTATACTGCTACTGTCAAACATTACAACAATTCAACACATTTTCTTATTTCCTTTTGAGAATCCTGTTTTTCCCTCAACTGACCACACAGTTTTTAAAACTGTTAAAGACCTCAAATTATCCTCATCTTCAGGTTGATAATTGTATTTAGAGGTTGTACCAGAATAGGTTTACATGGTTTAATTTTCAAAAAACACCATCTTTTTGTTGTACTGCACATGGCTGCAGCTTCTCTTTTCACCCTGTGTGTTGAGCTCTCTGTTTTAGCTACAGAGTGAGACATCTCACTTCTGTTCCATCTTTGTTGGGAGTCGCACATGCACGGACTACTAGCCAGTCAGAAGCAGAGTATGAGGGCGTGCCCTGACAGTACCTAGGTAAGGACTACTAGTCAGTCAGAAGCAGAGTATGAGGGAGTGCCACACTACAAGCTAGGCGAGCATTATAACGTGTGTTACAAAGTGACGCACGTTTGTCTCTGAAGTAAAGGCTGGACTACAATAGAGCTGTTTGGAGCAGTTTGTGAACAGTGTTTCCTGTTGGAGATGGTAAGTCCCTTTGGGTGGGACCTTGGGCTTTTTCACTTTATAAACCTATAATGTGCACAAAAAAGATATATAACACAATAAAGGTAAGGGGGAAAAGCCAAAAAAAAAATTGAGATGTCCATTTACAATCAAAGTACCTCAAAGTCTCAACAATCTGCATAAATTTGTCTTCATTAAAGTGGAATACTTAATCACACATCTCTTTTTTTAGAAAAGCCAATAAATAAAACATTCCACATATAACATAAACATGGAAGATTTTTAAAGATGAATAAATCTGAACTACCGGTCAAATAAACCAACAACTAGAAGTCATGTAATATGCAATGTAGTGATTGTAAAACGACTTAAAGCTGCTCATCTGTGTCATATCTATGTCTTGTGCAAAACAGTTTTGTTGCGGTATTTTACAAAACCCTTTCTGACGTGTTTAAATACCATAAAACTATTGCCTGTACTGAACGTCAATCAATGAATGTCAATCTGGACACGCCCTCTGGGGTGATCAGAGTGTGTTTGTTTGGCTTTGCTGAGGCATTATTACCCTGGGTTCATCTTATAAGTCATCATTTTATATGGAAAACAAAAACAATGTTGTAAAAAGCATGCATATTTAAAGGTGCAGTAGGTAAGCCTTATAAAACTAACTTTCTGTCATATTTTCTGAAACTGACCCTATGTTCCAGTAGAACTACATGAGGCAGCTAATTAAAAAAAATAAAATTAAAAAATCCGGCTCCTCTGGCACCACCTACAGCCTGTAGTGCGATTTGCAAAAATCCACCGCTCCCTGTTCAGATGCACCAATCAGGGCCAGGGTGGGTGTCTAACTGTGTGTCAATCACTGCTTATGAACACGCATTCATTCTCCCTTGTGGGGGGAGGGGCTTAGGAGAACGTTTTGGGCTGCGGGACTGAGAAGTTGTCGATGTTCACATTTTTTGGCTAAGTCATGGATCTTCGCAATCCTACCTACAGCACCTTTTAATCATAGCAACAAATATACAATGTCCTAACATTAGTTTTATATTTGCAAAAAGGTGTAATCATTTAAAACTTGTGTATTGGATTGAAATATTCAGCTTTTGTCAACAATTGCCAGCAATACTACTTTATCATTCTATCATTAATGGACATCTCTAAAGATCGGTAGAGCTTCTTCTTTTGGGTGCTGTTATGCTTTGAAACTTGGGGGAGGCTTTGACACTAAACTACGTCCAAAGGAAAATCTGATTACCTTTGAAAACTCCACCACAAACACATCACAAGCTAAGGGCAACCAACTTAGAAGGTTTGGTTTTAAAAACCGGTATGCACACTGTGCATTATACCATACGAAATGGAGGCGAAGACTGTTGACGAGTGCAGAAATAGCCATTCGTGAATATGGCGTGCAAATTTGGGCTATTTTGCTCCAAGTGTTACTGAAAGGCATTGGAAAATTTAGGAAATCACCAACTGAAACAGAAATAGATATGTGATATGGTCAAAGGGGGTAAGTGAGCCTCCACAAAGCGTACCTCCTATGGAGACATTTTGATGCTAACAAGCCATCACCTCCCATTAGCATTCCATTGACGTCCATTCATTTTGGCGCCACTTTGACAGCAAATAAATTTACATCTGAAGAGTTTAAAGACTATATTTGTCCATTGTTTATTTCTAAAGAAACACGACAATGTATTAAAGGCTCCATTACCTTGTATCTCACATTATGGCTCCGTAGCAGATGTTTTTGTAACAATAGGCTAACGACTGTGTCATAACCACGCGACTTTCTGTTGCATAGTAGACAAATTACCATACAGTACAGGAGAAGCTCGCAGGCAGTTTCGACTTACATTAGCTGTTTAAATTTAATTACTAATATTAACTAGCATTTTAGTTAGCAATAATTAGCCTGTGCCCATGTTATCTCCTTACATATACCTACACTCTCTGTCTCTGCAAGATTGGGAATGATTGAGATTTCTCTTGGCACAGCTACCAGAAGACTTCCAACTTTCAGACAGGTTGCTCACGTCACATCTACGTCTTCAAGCTCAGTTGGAGGCTGCGCAGTAACGCTCAGCCATCACCAGAAAAGTGCTTCTAATAGACTTCACTGGTCTCCGTGGAAATCTACGGCGTTGCTTTGTTCATTAATTCTACTGTCTATGGATATCATCTATGGATTATAAAAAAAAATTTAAACATTGATGAGGCGATTTTTGTCTGATGTAAATAGCTCAATGAAATGATTTCAAATAAGCCTTTTTTTCATTTTCTGAAAAACAACAGTTTTGGACATACAAGGATTTCCCCTGACATCACCATATTAAATAACTGTAACAACAGAAACAAATAGATGTGTAAAACCATCAGATGTGTAAAATGCATCCTTCCACTTCAGATTACCCAGTTTTAATCCTACTCCCCCTCATGTTGTCATACGCTGGCCAGTTTATGTTCTTTGTCTCATTATGAGTATAGTTTTAAATAATTGATTATTTGGTGTATCCTTTCTTCTCCAATAAATAGCACTGTAGAAAAAAAAACAACAGGGGTGAAGGTTTTACAGTGACGAATTAGAACCAATTAAATAGTGAATCCATAGTATATACAGCATTAGGTAATTGTTTCACTAATTTATAATGCAGCAAGATATTGTGCAAAACAAGTCAAGTGAGGAGAATACAGTACAGTCTGTGTTCTGTGTGTGTGTGTGTGCATCCTCAAACACATGGCTGAGTGTGGGTAACCATACAATATAAGCTTCTTACTGTACATGAGCAAGTGCAGTAAATGGTCAAACTTCCTGTCGATGAACAGTAGCAATGGTTACATAACACAACAGGCTTAAGAGCTTTTTCTTGCTGACAGCCACTCACGCTGCAAATGATTAGCTTCTATATACTGGAAGCGACACTAAATACACAACTTTGAATTAACAAGGGATCTTTATGCACAGCTTGAGTAATATCTGAAACCTCAACAGCTAATATCTGATTACAAATGTATAAATTAAGTGGTAAGAAAAGGGAGGGGGGGAAGCCAATTTGTGGAATGTGTAGCAGCCTAATGCCAAATGCAAAGTAATACATGTTAACAGAGAAAATAGAAAATAAATTAATTCCACTGAGTCATTTTTTATTCAGTTTTAACTCAGGGAGTTTCTTTGATCTGGATAATTTTGATCATGTAGCTGTTTAATCATAAAATAAGCCCTCATTTTCTTACATGGCCTTTGGTGTTTTGCTTAATCTATCAAAAGAGGATTTGAAGCTATTGTTCAGAGCTGTAGCCACACAAATACTCTATTTACTCTTTGTATCGAAAGCAGTGTTTGCCAGATGAAATAGAAGTTTGTGAACTTTAAGTGTAATGGATATTAGTGCTGAAATTCCTCCACATGCTTTTACCCAGGAGGATACTTTGTCACTTTGGTTTTAAAGTTCTTCCCATGAAACCAGGCTGCAAAGGTCGAGCCCCCTCTTTCTGACATCATTATTTCCTCGCATGTCCGGAGCACAAGGGGTAACATGTGTGTAACACTGGCTTCAGAGGGCTGGAGGGGGTGGGGGGGGGAGGTCCTCTGCTCGGGGTGCGACCACAGAGGATGCCCGGCTTCTTTTCCCATGTTCTCCCCAGCCAATGAAAACACTGGAAAACGGCACGTTCCCATCGGCAAAACCCAGTGACACTGCGACCCCAGGAAAAGCGTGAGTAAATACCAAAGGCAAGGCCACGGGCTGCAGCGTGGGGGGGTGTGTGTGGGGGGGAAGGGGGGGGGGATGTTGTCGGTGGATGTGAGGGGAGTAAAAGTGCTCTGAAATCCCTCAAACTTCCCCCATTGTGGATGTGGAAGCAGCACCTATTTAGGTGAGAAGGAAAAACCAAAAATGTTGCTTCATTTAGGTTAAATCCTTCATTAGGCTTTAAAAGCTCATTTATTTTCATTTTCTAATCCCTTCTGTATTGCTTTTCTGGGGCTATCCACCTGTCAGATGCAATTGCATCCTTAACAAGGTGGACCTGGTTCAAGACCTGCAGGTGTTTTTCCTTCTTACCCTAAAGTTCCCTTTCTCTTGTTGTTTTGTCTACGGATTGATCATTAAGCATCTGTTGCAGTTAGAATTTCAAACACCACTGATACCGAAAATAAAATGTAAGGTGACATACCAGTTATTGTTTGTCTGTGTTACCCAGACTGTGATAGCGTCATTTGTGGGTGACACCAAGACAACAAGAGTGTTGTGTGGCTCCTGTTAGTGAAGCATGTTTATTTCAGGCATTTGTTTATTCCAAGCCAGTCCGCAATATAGCAAACAACACAATAAGATCTTATAGTACTCATGATTGCGGGACTGAAAAGACCAAAATGACATCCAGATGTTTCCAATTACGCTGCCCCAGCCTTCGGTTTGTTTGTGTTACTGCAGTAATGTTGTAATCCTCCAAGTCCAAAAGCACACATACACTGATGACTGTTTGCAGTAAATCTAAATGGGATAAATGCAATCTCATTCATATGCTGCAGTAAGTGTTTCCGTAGGTGTCAGTAATATACGATAATCCCAATTTATAGTTTATGCAGAGGCAGCAACTCTATATTTAACGAGATTGAAAAGCTTACTATGCTAACTCAGTCATTTTGGCTGTGTGTACATTCAGCAGCAGTGTAGGCGTGTTTTGAAAAGGACTGTTGGTTTGGGATGTGTTTGCATGCCATTAGTTAACTTTGAACACAGAATAGAATTGCAATGAGTGTGTGGCTTCTTTGCTTTCAAAGAGAACATCCCGGCAATTCAGTCTACACTCCAAGAGGGCCTTCCTTTCCTTGAGGCCATTCTCCATTATTCATAAAAACTGTAAATACTCTTTTCATTTAAAGCCAAGCATTTTACATACTTTGTATATTTGTAAACAGTTCAGGGACCTCAGAGAATGACAAAATATTATTCAGAGTCCTCATACGAACTTTACACCAAATGGTTTGCATGCTTGCCAGGTCAGAACGATTTGGAGGTTATCTGACGTACGGAAAACATCCCACACCTAATAGTACCAACACTGGAATTACAACTTCATATGTTTCTCACTTTTTGTGGAAGGGAATACAAACTAAAATGATACTACAACTATTGTGTACATCTTTTAACCAATCACAATCACAATGGGCGGCGCTAAGCGCCAGACGGAGCCCCTGCAAAATAGCCTCGGGAAGGAACTTGTTTTAGTGGAACATGTGGTCATTTGGTTGTTGTTTTAGTCGTGCAGATAGAAAACTCTGACTCAGATTGGACAGATAGTCTAGCTAGCTGTCTGGATTTACTCTGCAGAGGTCTGAGGAGCAGTTAGCCAAAGTATTTTGAAATTCCAATACAAAAAAAGCTGAAGGTAACGGACATCCGGCCGAAAAGAGGGCCATCCGGCGGATTTTCCGGCGGCACCTGAACAATCCCGGAAATGGAAGGTCGTGGATATAGACCTATCTCCACAGCGCTGCGGAGTAAGGTCTGGCTACACCACACATACATTCTGGGATAAGAGAAAAAAAAAACGCTCTGGGTTGTTGGCATTTCTTAATCACAATCGTCTTGGGCGCTAAGCTCCGGACGCAGCGACGGTGGCTCTACAAAATAGTCTTTGGAAGGAAGTTGTTCTGGTGGAACATTTACACCCCGCAAAAAAAAAACCTCCACATAAAATATTACATGAAGTTAACTGTTCACACAATACAGTAATGTGAGCTATTTAAAGTAGCTGGATAAATGGTTAAACGTAATTTGCTCTTACCAGTGTATCACTGTGTGTACTTTGTCCATATCCACGATCCCATGTCCAACGTCCCAGTTAGGTAAACATATGCTTTGTAAATATTTACAATCGTTCCCCTAAGGAACCAAGCAGGCCTGCCTTGTTGTAAATTTTCTTAAAAATATATTAATTTTCTGCGAGCAGCTTGCTAGCTCAACGTTATTTGTTTCTCGAAGCGAACAGAGTTTTAGAACGGCAACACACAGAGAGCGGTGAGGGATATTCGGCCGGCGCGGGAGCCATGCGCAGGATGTCAGGCAATAACCCTGAAAATGTACTTCCGTTGAGCCAGACTACCTCTTCGTAATGTCACCAAGATGCTGGAACTCCTCTTTGACACAAAATAAACTCACCACCCCTTATTGCCACACTGTTATAAAACGGCAAGCCAATGGAGACGGCGGCAAGCTTTAAGTACCTCGGCATCATCCTGGACAATAAACTGAACTTTGATCATCGCATCACAAGGACTATGGTTAACTGCTCCTCAGATCTCTGCAGGGTAAATCCCGACAGCTAGCTAGAATATCTTTCCAATCTGAGTTTTCTGTTGCACGATTTACAACAACTTTTGAACGTATACATGTTCCACCAAAACAAGTTCCTTCCCGAGACTACTTTGCAGAGGCACCGTGGCTCTGTCCGGTGATTAGTAGCGCCCAAGACAACTGTGATTGGTTTAAAGAATGCCAATAAACCAGGGCATGTTTTTCTCCCATCCCGGAATGCCGTGTGTACTAGCCAGACCCTCCTCCGCAGCTCTGTGGAGGAAGGTCTGGCAAAGCAAGACTATTGCATCACAAACATCCATAAACACTGCCGACAAAGACCCTTACCCCATTATCCGCAAACTTAGAGCTCTCTCGGTCAAACCCTAACTCCTGCTTCTTCTATACCGAAGTATTATTGAACCCATCCTCCTGTATTGCACCACAGTCACGCTCACAAATAGAAACAAGCTCCTGAAAGTAACTATCTCACAATATTGCTATCTTCTAAAATAATTGGTCTCCCAGATCCCAATCTGCCAGCCCTCATTGACACTGTCACCACTTGCAGAGAGCACTGAACATAGCACATGGCCAATGCCACCCCCTCAACCCACCCTTCTTCCCATTTGGCCGCGGATATAGACAACCAATCTGCAAAAAAACAACACATTTAAGGGGGAGTTTTGTGCCATCACTGCTTTAAATAGCCTGGTCACATTGTGATATACTTGTGTTGTTATATTCTTCTTTGTTTATACCTTGTTCTGAATGGTATTTCTGTGTACGGACTGTGAAAACAAATTTCCTCATAGAGGACAATAAAGAATGAATCTGATTCTGAGTCATCGGCAGCTTCTGCACAATCAACGTTGTGTTTGTCTCACATTATTGAAAGGTGGTGTCGGAAAACGACCAGACTCACAGCAACAGGAAGTCCTGTGACCTTAGCAGTCCAAACATTGCTACATGACTGAAATCACAACACAGAGTGACTGAGGCCCTATTCGCACAGGACAAGTAATACCTGGGGACCTGGTAAATACTGGTAATAGGTAATAATTGCCGAGGTCGTCTGTGATCTCATTCCCATGCGAATCTGCCATGTCTGTAATTCGTCAAGTAAATATTCTACCGCAGATTACCTACCATATTTCGCCAAACACATAGTTTGTGTGATAATATTAAACCGTGCAACCATCATCTCAGTGATTTTGGGTCATGTTGGCTGCTTTGGCCAACTATGAATGAAAGTTTTGACAGAGCCTTGACATCATATGCAGGGGATAATGTCAATTCATTTGAGTCAGAATTTGCTCATCCCGTGCAAATGCGCTGCACAAAACTCAGACGGATAATTTCTTAATCACATGAGGTCCCCAGGTGATAATAGTACCGTGCGGATAGGGTTTATGATTCTGAGTCATGGAGTAAGATACGGAGTAGTCTATATGCGCTGCCGGAAATTCCGCCGGATGTCAGTCACTGAGTTTTCTGTTGCACGATTAAAACAACTTTTGAACGTACACACGTTCCACCAAAACAAGTTTCTTCCCGATGCTATTTTGCAGCGGCACTGCAGCTCCATTCAGGGCTTAGCACCGCCCAAGACAATTTTGATTGGTTTAAAGAAATGCCAATAAACCAGAGCACGTTTTTCTCCCATCCCGGAATACTGTGTGGAGGAAAGTCTGGCAATGCGAGACAGACATAAATAAAGATTTAAACGGTTGGTCCCGGCTGGTTTACTGCCTGTGTAGTTGTTGGAAATGATGTAATATAACAAAAAAGTGGTGCCTCTTGCCACCGATATTGCACAAATCAAATAACCAGTACCAGCACTGTCAGTCATGAGGAAAAATGTATGTCCGCCAGAAAATAGTAACGTATTTTGATTTGATTTATTTTGGATTTGACAAACAACATAATCCAAAGGAT